>NW_026896712.1:0-248431 GCF_033153095.1 Gastrolobium bilobum | reverse complement strand
CAAGGTATGTAACTCATATCATCACTTATCATATCTGAAGCATGCAATTTTTGGGCATTTTCTAGGGCGTTCACATGTTGATGCCTATATCATTCGTAGGATTGCATGTTGATTTAGTTTATTGGTATTATTCTCCTGAACTTTTGCTTTTGACTGGTATTTTGGGAATGAGACAACAAATCCAGTGAGTGTTGGTTCTCAGTTGTTTTCAAACAACAACCCAGCATACACACACACATCCCCACTACAAGAGTTCTAAATCTGGAATTGTGGAATTGGATTCATGATATGTAATTGTTTGACATTTGGACTGATTTTCTCTTGTTGTGTAGGCACAATGTCTTCTCCTTCTCAACCAGCTCCTGCTACAAAAGGGAAAAAGAGATATAAGAAGCGAGCACGAGTGAATCAAGGAGGAGATACTGAAGCTGAGTTTACCCCACAGTTTGATGCTCACTTTTGGAAAAGTGAGGAACATGAGAAAAGGTATACTGACAAGACTTCCAAGAGGCCATTTGTTAGAGAAAGAAAATTTGTTCTAGAACAGGATGAATATCCCCAGTTTCAGTCTCAGCTGAAGACCAGGGATTGGGCAACTTTTGGAAGAATACTGGGTGATAGCAGTCCTAACATAGCAAGGGAATTCTTTGCTAATGCATTTAATGGAGATCAAGGAGGCCAGAGGACCTTCACTAGCTGGGTGAGGGGAAAGAAAGTGAAGTATGATGCTCACACTATCCAAAAGCTGTTAAAGATAAGGTTCTGTGACTATATCCACAATGCCAGTTGTGAGTTCAGGAGAAACTGGCAGAATATTGAAATTCCACCAAGGAGGAGTGACCCAAACTTTGACACCTGGACCAAGATGGGGGCAGCTGAGCCTATTTTGCAGACGATAGCCAAACCTGGTGAAACTTGGGAGTTAACCAAAGATAAGGTTGCTCCTAAGTTGATTTGGTTGAGGCATTTAAATGGTGAGGCTAGAGTCTGGTTTCACTTTGTAATCTCAAATGTCATGCCCTCTTCCAACCAGGCAGAGGTTATCCTGAAGAGAGCTGTCCTGATTCACACTATCATGACAAGGGCGAAGGTGGAACTTCCTATTCTCCTTCAGGACAGCATTTATGATATGGCTCACTCTGACAGTGACTCTGCTGCTTTGGGTCACTGTTCCTTGATTCAGTTGCTTTGTCAGAAAGCTGGTGTAGATGTTACTGATAATGGGGCACCAACTAAATTGCACCCTACAATTGATGCCGCCATGATTACAAAGCAATTGAAGATAGGAGGAGGGGAGGTCACAGGATTGACTCCTGGTAGGAAATCTACAACTCAGAGTGATGATGAATTTGAAGAGAGGCTAAGGACAGGGGAGCAATGGACGGTGAACACTGACTTCCGAATGAGACATTTGCGCAGGCGTCTCCGGTTTATGCAGGCCAGCCAGCACTCATTTCAGATATACATGGTGACGATGTTGAAATCTATATGTGAGGCTCAGGGCTTAGATGTTATTGATTATCAGCCTGCTGTATACCCTCATTCTGATGAGGAGGAAGCCTTTGAGGCAATGGCCCGGACTCACTATGCTGATCATGTAGATGGAGCTGCGCCTACTGATGGTGCTACATCTTCTCATGCTGCACCCACTCCAGAGAGACAGCCTGGTGTTGATGCTACTACCACAGAGACCACTGCTGCTGCTGCTGCTGTTGATACTGGTGCTATGGATGAGGACAGGGGTGTTGATCCTGAGTACAACCCCTTGCCTACTGCTGATCCAGGCTCATATTTGGTGTTTAGTGATGATGACGAGTCTACTGATTAGACTTCTTATTTTGTTTTTATACATTTTCTGTTTTATGGTTTTATTTTGGATATTTTTAGTTGATTGTGGTATTATTTTCATTTTGTATGTTTGTTAGTACATTGAGATTCTCTGTTTGAATGATGCACTTTTAAATAGTACTGATGCTATTTGTTGATATGTGAATGTGTTTCAGAAATTGTCAACTGCTTTTTAGATTTAAATTAGTTGCTGGGGACAGCAACGTTTAAATCTGGGAATGGAGTGTGAATGAATGACATGATTATGGTGGAATCACACAGTTGATGATGACACACAGTTGATGAGCCACAAACAGGGAAACATCTCAATCCTTTCTTTTAAAATTCTTGTGAATATAGTTTTAGGTAGTTTAGGAAGTGTTTTATATGTACAAAGGTTGGATTTAGAGTTGAGATGATGTGAATTTTATGAGGATAGGATGATCAAAGTTTTACATGATGGATTAAACATTTGTTGATGCAATTTGAAATCCCTGCATATGTGCTAAATGATATGTTTGCATGACTCATGTTATGTGAGGAGTAGAGAGATCAGGTTGATGTATATAGAGGAATTCAAGCATGCACTCTGAACTGTGAGACATTGAGCCTATACAGAAATTTTTTTGTTCAGAGAGCACTTCACTGTATGAGTAACTCTAGAACTTGCCCTGTTTCTAACTTGAAATAGTTCATGGTTTGTAAAGTAGAGCTCATTGAGGCATTTTTCTTTTGAACCAAATTTTCTTATTGCATAGAAGCCTTCAGCCAGAATTTTTGTGATAAAACTAAGAGCCCTGCACTTATTCCAGATCCTAAATTTTCAGATTATGTGTTCAGATAAGGGGTAAGGAGGAAGGCTCTATAGGAAAGGTGTTTCTGCAATGAACAAAAATATTAAGTGTTAAGTGTTGGAAATTTGAAGAAAAAGAAGAATGCAATAAAAAAAAAAAAGGGGAAATGAGGAAGTAAAGACACAAAGTGCTTGGTTTGGAAAAGGAAAAGAAAAAGGAAATGAGGAAAAAGGGAAATCAAAACAACACAAAGTGTTGAAAGTTGGAAGAAAAGGAGGAAGGAAGTTCAAGAAAAAGAAAAGTTGTAGAAAAGGTGGTGAAAAGAGCAAATGAAAAGGAAGAAGAGAATGAGAAGGATTAAAGAGTACATAGATAAATTCAATAGTGATCCTCCTCTTATCTGAATCTGATCCATTTATCTAACCTTCTGCAACATCAAATCCTACCTTTAGCCAACTATATGCCAAGCCATTTTTCCTTCTTCTATACAGAATCCTATTCTTAGTCAAGTCATACCACCAAAGCCTCTTTTGTTCTGCTTATGAATCACTGTAACTTTGGAAAGTGAGAAGATGGGCAAGCTTATAGTAGTTTGAGTGCAGTGGAGATTGAGTGATGAGTACACCCTTAAACACTAGAGTGCAAGAGAGTTTATTCTTACAATTTTTGAGAAGTTCCAAGTGTGTGTTGAAGGTCTCTGCATTTCATCCTACTGATATGTTGAAAGTCAATGTAATGAGGTTAAGCAAGTCATAGTAAAAGATAGATTGCTGGGTTGTTAGATTGTATCTTGGAAAGTTGATCTGTCATATTTTAATCCAACCTCATAAATTTCATGAGTAAAGAATCTCAAGTCTTTCTCTGTCTTTAAAGTTATTGCTGAGGACAGCAATATTCAAATCTGGGAATTGTGATGAACCATTAGTTCATCATGGTTTTTAGCAGGAAATAGGATCAAATTGTGTGATTAAATGATGAAAAACAAGGTTAATGTCCTAAGATGTCCTCAATTACAAGTTCAAGAGCTTTATTGGAAATTTGAATGATTCTTGTAGGAAAAGCAAGCTTGAAAGACAACTGGAGAAGGAAGAAGATTTTGGAGCTCAAGAGGAGAAAAATTGCCTAAGTGTTGAGCGCTAAAACGTCCACACTGAGCGTTTTAGCGCCCTGTTACAGAAAGAGGCCAAAACTTGCTGGTGATGAGCGCTAAAACGTCCACACAGAGCGTTTTAGCGCGCTGCTACACTAAGAAGATGGAAAATTGCTGGTCTTGGACGCTAAAACGGCCTGTAATATGCGTTTTAGCGCCCTAAAGTGGAAAAGATTCTGGTCTTCACTGCTAAAACGTCCAAATCAAACGTTTTAGCGTTGGAGTCAGTTAAAGTTAGTTGAGCATTCACCAAGTTTGGACGCTAAAACGGTCATTCCTTAACGTTTTAGCGTTGAAATCAGTTAAAAGCAGTTGAGCATACGTAAAGCATGGACGCTAAAACGGCCACTTATGGACGTTTTAGCGCCCACATCAGTTTTCTGTTTTTAATTGTAACACTATATAAGGCAAAGCCTTGACATTTAGAGGGGATCTTGGGGGATCTGAACTCTCTCTCTCTCTTAAACTTAGTCTGACTTCTCTCTAAATTCTTTTAGTTTTTGTATTAGGATTTCCTTGTAATAGTTTGGAGATTGAAGACTTTCAACATGGAAATGAAGTTTGCTTCTTCTTCTCTTATTTATTCCTTAGTCATGCCTGAGTAGAGTCTTTGTAGTCTGAATGCAATGGAACTCCATGATAATATTATGTTGATTTGATTAATATGATGACATATTTTTCATGTGCTGATTTGAGATTTTCTGAGTTAATTATTTCTATCAATGAAGTAGTATAGAACAGGGATGTTTATATGACTTCTGTATTTGATAATCTCAACATCAGAATTCTAGTACTCAAGGGATTGATGCTAGAGTTCTGATGTAATCTTAAAACCTTAGTATTTCATGCATGTATTAAGAAAGAAATCACCAAGGGATTGGGGTTTCTGATTAATGTTTCTATCAGGGTAGTAAGGGATTACATCTTGATGATAAGTAAAAGGTTGATTAACATCACATGGAAAGGAATTCATCATATGATCAATTCTTATATGGTTTATCATGGAGGAAAGTTGTTTTCTGACTACTTGTTGTTTTTATTAATTCCTAATCCATATTTACTTGTGTCAATTTACTCAAAATCAATTTTTTTGGTGACAAAATATTCATGATTTTTAGAAACTCTTATTTGATTCAAATTAGTTTTCTATGGTATATTGGTGTTTGAACACAATTCCTCGTGGGAACGATCTTTACTCATCATTTTATTACTTGTACGACTAGTGCACTTGCTAGATCTGCAACAAGTGTCTATCAAGAAGGATAGGACACAAGCTCTTCTGATTGGTGGGCCTAGCAAGGCCAAGGGCAAGGGAAAGGAGCCTGGGAAAGGCGACTCCCTTAAGCCCAAAGGAAAACCCAAGAAGAAGAAAGGCAAAAAGAAGGGTAAGAATGCATCCAAGGACAAAAGCGATGTTGAGTGCTTCTAATGTGGCAAGAAAGGCCATTGGAAGAGGAATTGTCCAGACTACCTGAAGAGTGTGAAGGACAAGAAGCATGGTGATGCTTCTACCTCAGGTATTTACATGATTGAGATAAATTATTCTTGTGTTAATCCGACTTCATGGGTATTGGATACCGGTTGTGGTTCTCATATCTGCAATGTGTTGCAGGTGCTTAGGAAGCCTAGAAGATTGGAGAAGAACGAGGTGGACCTCCACGTTGGTGATGGAGCAAGAGTTGCTGCTCATGCTGTTGGAGACTCCGACCTTATTTTGCCTACGAGCCTTTTGTTGCATTTGAATAATTGTCTTTATGTTTCTAGCATTTGTATAAACATTATTTCGATTTCTTGTTTAGAACAAGATGGTTTTTCTTTTACTGTTAGGGATGGTACATTTTCTATCGTTTCGAATGATATTGTTTATGGTACTGATTCTTTAATAAATGGCTTATATGTTTTGGAAATGAGAACTGAAGTGCTTAATGTAAATGTGAAACGACCTAGGATAGATAATCAATCTTATCTTTGGCATTGTAGACTAGGGCACATAAACAAAACAAGATTGTCTAGGATGCATGCAAATGGATACCTAGATTCCATGGATTTGGAATCCTATGGACAATGTGAATCTTGTCTAGCTGGGAAAATGACTTGTCACAAGCCCAAAGGGCTTGAGAGTCATAGGGCTAGTGAGTTATTAGAACTCATTCACTCTGATGTTTGTGGGCCAATCTCTATAGAGGCTAGAGGAGGATACTCCTATTTCATTACCTTTACTGATGATAAATCGAGATTTGGGTACGTGTACCTAATGAGATATAAATCCGAAGCTTTTGAAAAATTCAAAGAGTTTAGGAATGAAGTAGAGAAACAACGTGGTAAGATGATTAAGACATTGCGATCAGATCGTGGTGGTGAATATCTGAGCCATGAGTTTCAGGATTATCTGAGAGAAAATGAAATTCTCTCGCAGTTACTGCACCTTACACACCACACCAAAATGGTGTCTCCGAAATGAGAAACAGGACCTTGTTAGACATGGTCAGGTCTATGATGAGTGAGACTCAACTTCCAAAATCATTTTGGGGATATGCCTTAGACACAGCGGCATACCTTATAAATAGGGTACCATCTAAATCTGTTCAGACCACACTATATGAGATATGGAATGGTAAGAGACCCAACCTGAGTTACCTCAGGGTATGGGGATCGCCAGCATATGTCAAAGCGTTGGCATCAGACAAGCTTAGTGCTGAGAGTACTAAATGTCTATTTGTGGGGTATCCCAAAGGTACTAAGGGATACTACATTTACTTTATGGATGAACACAAGGTGTTTGTGTCCAAAAATGTTGAGTTCCTTGAGAAGGATTTGATCTCTCAAGGAGCCAGTGGGAGTAAGATTGATTTTGAAGAAGTTCAAGGACCACAAGAACAGATTGAGGAACCCGAGTCTACTCCACAGGTGACGTTCTCCAATGGAGAAGTAAACACACAACTCCGTAGGTCTACTAGGGTCATCCATCCACCTGAGAGGTATGGGTTTGTGATTGAGAATCAATAAACCGTCGAGGATGATGAACCTAGTAACTATGAGGAGGCGGTCATGGATGTTGACTCCTCTAAATGGCTTGAAGCCATGGAATCTGAAATAGATTCGATGCATCAAAACAAGGTATGGACCTTAGTTCCTAAACCGCAAGGAATAGTTCCTATCGGTAATAAATGGGTCTTTAAAAGAAAGACTGATGAAAATGGCAGTGTTCAAACCTACAAAGCTAGGTTGGTTGCGGAAGGATATCGTCAAAGACAATGAGTTGACTATGATGAGACTTTCTCACCAGTTGCCATGATCAAATCTATTAGGATCATGCTTGCAATAGGAAGCATCAAGGAGTTGGAATATTCGTTTTGATGAAGTCGTTAGGAGTAACAGTTTCATCAAGAACGAGGATGAACCTTGTGTTTACAAGAAGGTTAGTGGGAGTAATGTCATCTTCCTGGTACTTTATGTAGAGGACATATTGCTAATAGGAAATGACATCCCACATTACAAACAACGAAAGACTGGCTTTCAAAAAGCTTCACCAAGAAGGATTTGGAAGAAGCGGCCTTTATACTTGGTATAAAAATCTATAGAGATAGATCCAAGAGGCTGCTGGATTTATCTCAATCCACGTATGTTGACAAGATGCTAAAGAGGTTTAGCATAGAAGGGTCGAAAATGGGTTTTCTTCCTGTCAGTCATGGGGTACATCTTTCCAAGGCTATGTGTCCTAAGTCACAGCTTGAGAAGGATCGCATGAGTGGAATTCCATACGCTTCGGTTATTGGATCCATCATGTATGCCATGATATGTACAAGACCAGATGTCTCATATGCTTTGAGCATTACGAGCAAATACCAGTCTAACCCTGGAGAGGGTCACTGAACAGCAGTCAAGACCATGCTTAAGTACTTAAGAAGAACTAAGGATGCGTTTCTGGTCTATGGTGGGGTTGATGAGCTTTCAGTGAAAGGGTTCACTGATGCCAGCTTTCAAAGTGACAAAGATGACTGCAAGTCATAGTCAGGGTTCGTATTCACCTTAAATGGTGGGGCAGTATCTTGGAAGAGTTCCAAGAATGAGACAACAACAGATTCAACGACAGAAGCTGAATACATAGTTGCTTCAGAAGCGGCTAATGAGGCTGTGTGGATCAAGAAGTTCATATTTGAACTAAGGGTGGTTCCAAGCGTGGATAAGCCCATACAGTTGTTTTGCGACAACACTGGAGCCATTGTGCAGTCAAAGAAACCTAGGTCTCATCAAAGATCTAAACACGTGCTCCGCAGATATCACCTGATTAGAGTAATCATTGATAGGATAGATGTAAAGATGGATTATGTTCCCACAGATAATAACCTAGCTGATTCTCTGACAAAGGCTGTTTCTCAGAGAAAACATGATAGTCATTATGAGGCTTTAGGTATACGACTTAGGTCAGATTGGCTCTAGGCCAAGTGAGAGCTTGTTAGTATATGGATGTCCTAGAGACAATCTTTTGATTAGATTAGGACATATGTGGATCTTTTATATTGTCGCAAATAAATAAAAAGCAATCTTTATCCCGTTTCATATTTTGTCTCAATATTATTGTTAATATTTTATATGAGTAACTGGATGAACCCCTTGGAATAAAATAGGTATCTCTTTAGTATCTGTGATGAGATCACGATCATGAGGATTCAAGGATACTGGATGTTTATTCCTAATTTTATGTTCCTAGTCTAGATACACTGAGAATGGGGATCAGTGATCTCGGGTAAGACTAGCACGACTTATCTACTTGTATTCGGATACAAGGTAAAGAACTCATGAGCTACAGATATGGAGATGTCTTAGCTAAAGTCGTGGGTGGACCTATAAGGGTATAGCTCGCACTGAACAGACCCACAAAGAGACTGTATGAGGAAATCTTACAAAAGTATCATTAGAGTAGTCTCTTAATATTTGGGTATGTCTTTCCTTAGACCATAAGTTATCACATAGACTGTGTTTTAGAAGGCATGTTTTGATTGTATACCTCGTCTGCCTGAAACATGGAGACTCATAGGTATATTTTGGGCATGTCCTGAAAGAGCACAGGCCTAGGGTGATAAGCTGAAGGGATTCGTCAAATCTTTGTAAGGGATTAGGTTATCTGTAAACCAGAGAAATCGGGATGACATTTACAGGACTCGGGAATCTATGCATAGTAAAAGAGATCTATTTCGAATAAAGCTTACCCTAAACCGCAAGGGTTGATACGTTTTCTTGCCCTAGGTTTAATGGGAAGGTAACCGAGATGAAAGGAAATACATACGGTAACCAAATATGTATAATAGGATGATTATGTCATTAACCTAACTAGCTCTGGGGCAACAAAGCATTGCTAGTGCTCTGTGTTGTCATTAGATGGGTTGTGGGCTTGTTGGGCCCAAGCCCATTTATGTCAGTGGCTATGTTGGGCCTAATGGGTCACACACTAACACCTTATTGTCATGATGATATAGCATTAAAGGTATTGGGCCGAATAATGTTTGTTAGCCCAAGAAGAAGTTTGGAAGCCCACCTAAAAAGGAAAAGGGCGCATGGATCATGTAATGTGCTTGGATGGTCGAGGACATTACTAATTAATTTAATTAGTTAAATTAACTATCAAATATTTAAATTTTGAATTTTGAATTTTGAATTTGAAATTTGAATTTTGAAATTTGAAATTTGAAATTTGAAATTTGAATTTAAATGATTGAACGTTTGAATTTAAATGTTTGAATTCGAATTTGAATTGGCTATGAAAAGTTGTTTCATAACAAAAGGATAAGATAAGATCTTGTTGGAACAAATCCCTAGGATCAAGAGGAGATCTTTGATCACATCCAAGGCTGAATTTGGGGCGCCACTTTGGTTGTTGTGAGTGTCATCTTGTCAACCAAATAAGCTCCAAATCAGATTTGGTTTGTTGAGAGAATCAGTGAGCTAGTTGGTTCAAATTTGAATGCAACTGCACAACGTATCTGAACTGTTTTTGGGGCTGAATTGGGCGCACCATATGGCTTGCCATATGATGGTTGTTAAGTAAGATTTTTGTTAAGATATTGACTTGATATCATGAGCATATGATAGGAGGTTGTTGGCAAGATTTGATTTTGCAACAACTCCATTTTTCCTCTCTATTGGGCGCTACTTATGGTCAGATTTTTAGAGAAAAATCTGATCCAATTTTTTGATAGTTCTCTCATCTCCTTTAGTCATCTTTTTGATAGGGGTTTTCTTAAGAGGTTTTGAAAAATAACCTAGCCATAGATCATCAAATCCATGCGCCACTTTTGTGAATTTTTAAGCTGAAAATTTCACTCTTCTAAACACCTTTACCTATCCTCCTCCTTCACACATTGGACGCCTAGCAAGCTTTTGTGGTGATCAATTGCTGACTTTTCAAGAAGAGTTCTTGCATCTTGACGTGGGATGGTGTGGATCAACGTTAGAGGGTTTGAACCCTTCATGATCTCCTTGGTGTTTAAATCACAAACAAAGGTAACATCATGCTGTCTTAAAGCATGAGTCTTGATTGCATGTGTGATTCCGCATGGAAAAATTTTGTTTTTCCTTCTCATATGCTTCGGCCTTCAAGGTCATTTAACTTTCAAGTGGTATCAGAGCCCGGTTGCTTTACCATCGGCGGGTGATGGTACCTTGTTTGTGAGACGCCCGCCGGTCAGTATTCTTTTGAGGTGGGAGCCTTGTCTCCTGAGGAGGTAATGGTGGTGGATTGGTTTGTGGAGGTGAATGAGGGCCTTGGCCGGTGGCCTTCAAAGCAAGTGTTGTGTCACGGAGGTGTGGTGGTGTTTAGTATTATTTGTGACAATGGCAAGTATTAACTATCTTTTACTAACACTTGTCTTTCTTGTCTTGCAGTTGGAAACTTGTCGATGGACACACTAAAACTTGCACGTGAGGCGGCAGCCAAGCTTAAAGCCTTGAAGGGCGTGGTTCAACAAACCAAACCAAGTCTCGCCCCGAAGAGGAAAGATATTGACAAAGGAAAGTCAAAAGAAACTCAACCGAAAAAAAAGAAGATTCGAACTGCCGCAGATATTCCAGCTGGCGTGGTGGAGAAGAGGGCGACTTCCCCTATAATTAAATAGCCCACGAACGTGGTGGGAAGCTCGTCAGCTAGTGAATCGACTCTGTGTTCGGGGTCACCTACTACTGGGGGGTCAGGTCTGAAAAGAGGGGGAGATGAACACTTGACTCCGCCTAGGGCCTCCATGTCGCCGCGCCTCGAGCCATTCGAGCGTGGACAGTTTGCTGATGACTCCGGCGATGGTGAAATGCTGGTAAACAGTGCTTGTGATGACGGAGAGCCTTGTGCCACAACTGGTGTACAAGATTCTCCTCCTTCTTCGTTTGAGGTCCCAGTTGGCAGGGCCCTCAAATTGTCTGAGAGGGAACTTGACAGTGGATTAACCAATGTGGGGCATCCTTAAATGGTGGTGCCAGAGCGAATCAATCGCCAAGAATTCATGAACTGCACCCAAATGGTTATTGGCCGCATCTTATGAATGCAAGAGATCGCCCTTGCAATTGACAGTCGTTGCTCCTCTCAAGGGGATCGCCTTGATGAGATGGGGCGAAAGGTGAATGGTCTTACTGCCGAGGTTAGGCGCCTTGGTAAGGAGGTTGCTGATACGAAAGCTTCGAACAAATCTTTGTCCGCGCGACTGAAGAAGGCGGAAGGTGAGGTTAAGCGGCTATCTGATAACTCTCCAAAAGAAGGTTATTTTAGGGCTTAATTGTGATATTTTGGTACCATGATTGCATATAATTCTCTTGATTTTATATGATTAATGCATGAATTCTATGATTTCATGATTAAATGGAGAATTATGTTAATTATGAGAATTTGGGCATAAATTGGGGTTTTAGAAACATTTAAATGCACTTGTTATTTTACTGCAGGTCGATGCTTTAGCATCAGGAAACAGTGCTGTAGCAATAGAGATGAGGTCAGCAGTACATACTGTTGACATCAGCACCAGCAAACCATGGATCCAAGCCCAATTTGGTTGATGAAGCTTCTGAACGTGTACGAAAATATCTGATTTGAAGACGCGCTCAACATCATCAAGAAATCACAAGATTATCTTCATCAAATCAATGATTATAGATCGGATTCAAATCTGAATTCTAAATATGGAAAGAATCCTGTGAGATATGCCATAGCACATGCTGTCAGCTTGACAGCAAAACAGAGTGCCAATCTCAATCACTCATACGACAGATTTGAATGAAGATTTACATGGACCTGAAGAGCTGTTTGAGGCCCAGAATATCAAGTATATAAAGGAACGAACCCTACACACAGAAAAGAGGCAAGGAACGCTACACATGCTTTAGACATTCAATCAGATCCTAGAGAGAGAAAGTGGGGGAAACACATCGAGAGAATTTGAGGGTTTGTTGAGAGAAATCCAAGGAATCAAAGGGTGAGGCTAGGGTTTGGTAGAGAGATCATCAAATCCGGTGGATCCTGCACTATTCCGGCGGCTGAAGCAAGGTTGATGGTGGTGGAGCCTACGGTAGCTGCGAGAGCAGTGCTACAGCAACGTCCCTATTTTCTTTACTATAGTTGAATGGAATCTTATTCTTTCTTTGTTGTTTCTTCCCACCCAAGTATGGGCTAAATTGTTAAGATTGGGTGATAGAGTACCCTTATTGTGATGTAGTCAGTATTGCTTTAACTTTGTTACATGATTGTCCTTTTAGTTGTTTAATAAAGTGCTTATTTTTATTCTTATTGACTTATCGAGAGAGAGCTGCAAGATAATTAGGGTTTGGGCTATAGAGATATAGGTGAACTCAGAAAGTTATTAAGCATTGTGGTTTAACTAATTTAATTAGTTAATTGTGGGTAGAGAGATCATTCTCACCATAAAATCAAATGGAACTTGCACTTAATGATTCATAACTATGTTGGCCATAGAGATGTGGGACGTAGTATACATGTATTGTTGGTGAGAGCCCTTGCATGCATTAGTGTTCTGGTTACTAAATGGACAATTGCTGTAGCATGGTTACTGCATTCTGGTGAAGTTGCAATAATGGGGAAATTGATCCCAATCTATCTTTAATACTTGGAAAACCTATTTTATTACTGCATTCTCTTAGTTAATCATTAATCTTAGTTTATTTTATTTCTTAATTGTTAAATTAGATATTATCCAATTACAAATCACTATTGTTACCTTAATTGCTTCACATTGATCCTAATTTTATATTTTTCTTCGTGGGAACGATATCTGGACTCACACATCCACTTTATTACTTGTTGACACGTGCACTTGCGTAATGTGTGATTGATAAAAGGGTTACACAATTGCACAACAAGTTTTTTGCGCCGTTGCCGGGGAAAACTTATAAAGTTAGTTTCTTTGTGAAGTGATACTTGATCCTTTTTCTTTCTGTTTTCAGGTTTTGCAGGTAGTACATGAACAGTCTCCCTCACTAAACAGAAGTATACTTTGATCCAAAAATTGAAGGAACATTTCTAGCTAGGAAGAGGCAGCAGTGACAGAGCATTGCTACAGCATTACTTGACATGGCAGCAAGAATAGCAGGTTCTGGTGTTAATGGACTAGGTCCAAACCAGGATGAAATTTCAATCAGGGCACATGGAATGCTTGCACTTAACAATCTTCATTCTACCATTGTGCAACCTGATGTTGCAGCAAACAGTTTTGAGTTTAGACCAGTGATGTTTGACATGCTGCAAACTATTGGCCAGTTCAATGGGTTGTTAAGTGAAGACCCGCATCTGCACTTGAAGAACTTCATGGACGTGGCAGACAGCTTTAAGATGCAAGGAGTTACATCTGATGCATTGAGACTGAAGCTGTTTCCTTATTTTCTCTCCAATGGAGCTAAGACATGGCTTAACACTCTACCACCTAATTCAATCAGAAGATGGGAGGACCTTGCTGAAAAGTTCTTGATAAAATTCTTTCCTCCCACCAAGGCAGCTCAATTGAGGAATGATATAGCAATGTTCCAGCAATTTGATGGAGAATCACTATATGAAAGTTGGGACAGATTCAAGGAATTGCTATGGAGATGCCCCAATCATGACATACCCGAATGGATCCAGATGCAAACTTTCTACTATGGGTTGAATGGAAAAACTAGAGATATAGTAGAAGCATCATCTGGAGGAGCTCTCTTGGACAAGACTTACACTGAAGCATATGAGATCCTAGAGAGGATGGCATACAACAATTACCAATGGCCAACAGAGAGGTCAATTGCACAGAATGAAGCTGCAAGATTGTTGTAGCTCGATGCTATACCTTCGTTAGCAGCACATATATCACCTCTGAATAAGTTAATAGAGACTCTCAATCTTACTGCTGATGCAAGAGCACAAAGAGCATATTCAATTTATAATGTTGTAACATGTGTTTTTCTGTAATGGCCCACATGTTTATGATGATTATCCCCAAAATCCTCAATCTCTCTGTTTTGTAGGAAATTATAACATGAATGATCCATATTCAAACACCTACAACCCAGATTGGTGGAATAATCCAAATTGTTCTTATTTTGAAGGGCAACAGTAAGGGTCAGTGTATGCTACAGCACTGCAAGATCACAGACCACCATTCCAGCAGCAGCAACAGCAACAGTATTACCAGCAGCCTGGACAGCAAGCTGAAAACTCTGATGCGATGGAGAGTATGCTGAAGGACTTTATGGCAAGAAGTGATGCTCTTATCCAAGACCAAACTGTATCAATCAAGAACTTGGAGACTCAAATGGGTCAATTAGTGGAAGCTGTGAGAGATATATCATATGAAACACTGCCCAATAATATTGAAGATCCAAGAAGCATTGGATATGAGCAAATCAAAGCTGTTGGATTAAAGAATGAAAGGGCAGTAGACAGACCAGAGGCCATAGAGAACTACCACAATCTGAAGGAAGAAGGTGAAATTCAGAAGGAAGGAGGCAAGGTTGTTGTGGATGATGAATTAAAAGACCAACATGTTGCACCTGAAGTTGCTATCGCAGAACAGAATGCTACAACAAAGCAACAGCACAGCAAGTCAACAGGACAATTAGACCACCACCTCTCTTCCCTCTAAGACTTCAGAAGCAACAAGATGATGTGCCAGAGAATATCACCTTATGTGATATTGAGGCTAATACGAATTTGATGCCCATGAATCTACTAGAAAAGATGGGAATAAATAGCATAAGGTCTACAAAGATGACTTTGCAAGTGCCTGGCCAAGTCATGAAAATATCAGTTGATGTTGTTGAAAATGTGATGATAGGCAACTCTGCACACCCAATAGATTTTGCGGTCCTTGACATGAAGAAGGACCCAATTATTTCTCAGGTTCAGGTAATGTTGGGGTTGAGACCTCAGGCGGCAGGAGGCCGGAGCTGAGTTAGATATTGCTGTTATTATATGCTGACTTGTTGGATGCTGGTTATGCATGCTGCTTTTATGCTTTTAGCTTCTTTATGATTTTGGATTATTATGTTGAGACTTGGTTGTTTATGCTATTGATTTGGTGAGCATGGGGATTGTCCATGCCACGTAGACTTGATTATGTCTTGTTTTATTTAGAGTTGTATTAATGTATCAGGATACTGTCCGGACTACGAGTTGTAGATCTGTGACTTAGATACTCACTTTATATTTATATATTGAGGTATTTCAGTAGATGTTTTATCGCAATTTACGTACAGGCGATATTTTATGAAATTGATTAAGTAATAAACTTGGCTAAGTATAATGACGTCATAAATGATAAGAAAAAGATATTTCGTATTTTTAATTAAGCGCGGCTTAATACGATGTAATGATAATATTTCGGGTATACACGAGGTGTTACATTTTATGGTATCAGAGCAACGATTCAAGGACAAAGCCTGTATGTATTACAATGATTAAGATGTTTGGTTGTGTCTGTCTTGTGTATTTGCTCCGTTGGTTGTTATTTTGATAATGCATATGTGATCACATTGCGTGGTCCTGATCGACTCATAATTTGTGTAAATTGTGCAGAGTCATGGTAGGATCCAGGAGAACACGTGAGACCGCTGAGGATCAACTCGATCCAATCCTGACTGCATTGGCTGAGATGCAGGAGGCCACTAGATTGGCCAACGTGGCAATGATGGACGCTGCTAGAGAAGCGAACCAGAAGGCCACGGAGGATGCTCTTGAGGCAAATCGGTTGGCGAACATGACCTTGATGAGGGCCATGTTGGAGGAGATGAGAGCTGGTCCAGCTGTTGGTCAGTTCCCACCACCACCACCGCCGCCTCTACCTAGTGTTCAGGATGAGACCCTGAGTCACATTGGTAGTGCTACGCATGATGCTGGGGTGATGGAACCCTTTGTGGAGCCCGCTGAGGACAGAGATGCGATTGGTCGCCGGTTGAATGCTTTCCGTAAGCATAAGCCACCTACTTTTGATAGGTCTTATGATCCCATTGCTACTGCAAGATGGCTTCAGGTGCAAGACAAGATCTTTCGGGTCATGCAGTGTTCAAATCCGCAGAAGCTGATGTTCGCTACTTACATGCTGGAAGGCGATGCCCATGAGTGGTGGACAATCATTTCTCATGCCTACACGATGCAGAGCCGTGTGATGATGTGGCCGTTCTTCGATGAATGTTTTCTGGGGCAGTACTTCCCGTACGATGCACAGGAGAGGAAGCAAGGGGAGTTTGACAGGTTGGTTCAGGGCTCGTTGTCTGATGACGAGTACCTGGCCAAGTTCAATAAGCTGGTGAAGTTTTCACACTTCAGGATTGCGAGATCTACTCCTACATTCTTGGCTGCTAAGTTCCGCAGAGGACTTAGTGAGGATATTGCTGGTTACCTTGCTGGTTCTGCTTTGAGAGACTTTGGGACACTGGTTCAGCAGTGTCGTGATATTGAAGATTTCTACAGCACGAGTAAGGTCAAAAGGGCCAAGGTAGCTGAGACGACGACAAAGGTAGCTGGTAGTTCCACTTCTTGGAGAGACAAAAAGTTTGGGAGCAAGGGAAACGGAAAGAAGATGGCAACTCGGCAAGCGCCGAATCAGTTCAAGAGGACTTCTGCTCAGGGGAGTGCAGCGAGACCTCCTGCTCCTAGGTGTTCGGGATGCGGGAAGACTCATTTTGGACCGTGTTCTACCGGTCAGTTGATTTGTTTTCAGTGTGGCAAGGAGGGCCACTTCTCCAGAGATTGTCCGTCGGCGACGGCGAGAGCGGCTGCAGTTCAGGCAGTGCCACTACAGATGGTTCAGTGCCACCGTCTACAGGACATGTTTATACCCTGGATCGTCAGCAGTCGGATCAAGCTCCGAACCTTGTTAGAGGTACTGTTACCATTGGTGGTACTTGTGTTGATGTCTTGTTTGACTCTGGGGCTACGCATTCCTTTGTTGCTACCCCGATTGCTGTGGAGCTTGAGTTGCCCATGTATGTACTTTCTCCACTGTTGCGGGTGACCACCGCCACCGGAGAAATATGTGATTCTACCACTGTACATCGCGATGTAGCGTTTCAGTGGGATGGCCGTGACTTTTCTGTCTATCTGATAGGATTGCCGATGGCCAACTTGGAAATTATTCTGGGCATGGATTGGTTGTCGAAGAATTGTGTGATGATTGATTGTTGTGCCAAGCGTGTGGTGATGTCTCCATGTGATTCCACAGTCAGTTCCTCGTTGTACCTTTCGTTGCTGCAGGCTAGGAGAGCCTTGAGAGCAGGGGCATTTGGATATGTCATGTTGGGAGGTTTGGTGAGTGGGACACAGGAGGATATCACTGGCATTCCTGTGGTGAGGGAATTTCTCGAGGTGTTTCCTGAGGAGATTCCTGAGTTTCCGCCATAGAGGGAGATAGAGTTCTCCATTGATTTGTTGCCTGGTGTGGGGCCTATTTCATTAGCTCCATACCGGATGTCGCCATCGGAGCTGGCAGAGCTGAAGAAGCATATTGAGGATCTTTCAGCAAAAGACTTCATTCGACCGAGTGTGTCTCCTTGGGGAGCACCGGTTATCTTTGTGAAGAAGAAGGACGAGACAATGCGATTGTGCACCGACTACAGGCAGCTGAACAAGGTGAAGATCAAGAACAAGTATCCCCTTCCTCGGATTGATGATCTGTTGGATCAGCTCAGGGGTGCTTACGTTTATTCTAAGATTGATCTCCGGTCCGGATACCATCAGATTCGGGTGAAGCCGGAGGATGTCCCTAAGACCGCATTTCGTTCGAGATACGGTCACTTTGAGTATTTGGTGATTCTGTTTGGACTCACCAATGCACCTGCTGTGTTCATAGATTACATGAACCGGATTTTCCAGCCGTACCTAGATCAGTTTGTGATCGTCTTCATTGACGATATTTTGATTTACTCCAAGACGGAGGAGGAGCATGTGGAGCATCTGAGGATTGTTCTGCAAGTGCTGAAGGAGAAGAAGCTGTATGCGAAGCCTTCAAAGTGTGAGTTTTGGCTCAAGTCGGTGAAGTTTCTTGGGCATGTTATTTCTGCTGAAGGAGTTGTAGTGGATCCGAACAAGATCGAGGCCGTACTGGATTGGGAGAGGCCCAAGACAGTTATGGAAGTGAGGAGCTTTCTGGGTTTGGCATGTTACTATCGGAGGTTCATCAAGGGTTTCTCCATGATGGTTCCCCCTTTGACTCGCCTTACTCGGAAGGAGACTCCATTTGTCTGGACTCACGAGTGTTAGGAATGCTTTCAGGAGTTGAAGGAGAGACTGACTACAGCTCCTGTGTTGGTCCTTCCTGATCCTGCGCTTGAGATTGAGCTTTACACCGATGCCTCCGGGAAGAGGCTAGGTTTTGTGTTGATGCAGTTGGGCAAAGTGATTGCCTATGCTTCGAGGCAGCTGAACCCTCATGAGGAGAACTACCCTAACGATTTGGAGTTTGCTGCTATTGTGTTTGCTTTCAAGATTTGGAGGTATTATCTTTTTGGTTTGAAGTTCGTGGTGTTTAGTGACCACAAGAGTTTGAAGTATCTTTTCGACCAGAAGGAGCTGAACATAAGGCAGAGAAGATGGATGGAGTTCATAAAGGATTACGACTTTGAGTTGAAGTACCATCCTGGCAAGGCCAATGTTGTAGCTGATGCTTTGAGCCGGAAACCCGGGAGCTCATCCAGTTTGTTACTTGGTAACTTTGACGTGGTTGAGAAGTTCTGAAACCTGGCAGTGACTGCTCCGCGTGAGGGTGTACTTCTAGAGCTTGAAGCAGCAGATGTTGTGAATGAGCTGTTAGAAAAGATCAAAGAGGCACAAGTTCAGAGAGAGTGTCTGAATTATGTGAAGAACCAAGACGGTGTGTCTTGGAATGATGATGGACTTCTTTTGTTTCAGCAGAGGATCGTGGTTCCTCGAGGTCCGTTGACCGAAGAGGTTATGGAAGAGGCCTATAAGGGCCAGTTTTCTATCCACCCTGGTGCTACTAAGATGTATCAAGACTTGAAGAAGAACTTCTGGTGGCCGGGCATGAAGAAAGATGTTGCTGTCTTTGTGTCCAAGTGTTTGGTTTGCCAGAAGGTGAAGATCGAACATCAGAGACCGTCTGGTGAACTTCAACCTCTTGAAGTACCACAGTGGAAACGGGAAGGTATTTCCATGGACTTCATGGTGGGATTGCCGAAGACTTAGGCGGGTTGTGACTCTATCTGGGTCATTGTGGACAGACTGACGAAGTCTGCCCATTTTCTTCCAGTGAAGGTGAGCTTTACTACAGAGCAGTTGGCCAAACTTTATGTTCGCGAGATTGTGAGGCTTCACGGGGTGCCCGAGAGTATCATCAGTGATAGGGACCCGAAGTTCACATCTCGGTTCTGGGAGGCGCTGCAGGAGGCTTTTGGTACGCAGTTGAGATTGAGTACCGCCTATCACCCTCAGACTGATGGACAGACTGAGAGAACCATCCAGACCTTGGAGGACATGTTACGAGCTTGTACGTTAGAGCAGGGCTCGGCATGGGATAGGTACCTTCCGTTGGTTGAGTTTTCTTACAACAACAGCTTTCATGTTAGCCTGGGCATGGTGCCCTACGAAGCACTGTATGGTAGGAGGTGTCGGACTCCTACTTGTTGGTCTGAGGTTGGGGACAAGGAGCTTTTTGGCTTGGACTTTGTCCAAGATACCACCCAGCAGATCCAGTTGATCCGTGAAAAGTTGAAGCAGGCGCAGAATCGCCAGAAGAGCTACTATGATGTCAAGCATCGTCCACTGGAGTTCAGTGAAGGTGAGCACGTGTTTGTGAGACTTTCACCTGTCACCGGTGTTGGTCGGGCACTCAGAGTGAGGAAGCTGAGCCCACGATATATTGGGCCATACCAGATCATTGGTAGAGTAGGACCAGTTGCCTACCGGCTTGCCTTGCCTCCGAACTTGGCCAACATCCACGACATGTTTCACGTGTCTCAGCTTCGAAATTACATAGCAGATCCATCGCACGTGGAGCAACCTGATGATGTGGAGGTTCGGGAGAACCTAAAGACTCCCGTCGGACCACTCAAAATTCTCGATCGTGGCGAGAAGCAGCTGAGGAGCAAGATCATTCTGATGGTCAAAGTGCAATGGACCGGAAGAACTCCTGAGGAGTGTACTTGGGAGCGTGAGGACGAGCTTCTTCGGAAGTACCCCGAGTTTCGAGACAGGAATGTTTTCTGATTTTGAGGACAAAATCCTAAAAAGGTGGGGTGAATATAAGAACCTGCACCGTTAATTAAGGAAATTAAGTAATTAATTATGTTAAATTAGGAAATAATTCCATAATTGACCCTAATAATTATTAAGAGGCTTTAATAATTATGATAAGTGATTAGAATGCTGAAAGTCGTTTTTCGGAAGAAAAGTGCAGATACCGGTTCTGCTAGTCAGTATAAATGCGTACCAAAAAAGTATCCCGGAATATTATAATAAGTGCATGATAATTACTAGAATAATATTTAGGACTTGTAAAGCGATTTTCAAGTCAAAATTATGAGAACTGGTGCCAGAAACTGATACTGGCTATGAAAAGCGCGTACCGGAAAGATGCTTCGAAAAATATTATAAAAATATGATAATTCTTGTAAAATTGAGTAGGTTAAGAATCCAAAGTTTGGGATTAAAATGCTAAGCGTAGCAATTAACGTTAATATTGTGTGTTTTAATTTTAAGTGAGCTATTTAAGGACCCTTGCACATGATCCTAGGTCAGCCACCCTTCATTTCTACATGAGAAATTGCTGAGTCTTGTGTGCAGCAGCCTTGCACCTCCTTCTTCCTCCTTTGAGACCTCCAAGAGACAATTTTTCTTGGTTGTTTCTTCATTTAAACACCTTAGGTGAGCGGGAACTATCATGGTGAGAGTGTTGTGAGCTCCATTTTGAGTTGTGATGCTGTTGTAGTGAGCTTGAGGTGCTACCTTCTTGGGTTGGGGTTGAGGGAGCCTTTGTTTTGGCATTTTGAGGTCCAAGGAGTGACCTTTGTGGAGAAAGAACCAACCTTGGTGTGCCTTTTTCGTTTTGGAACCAAGTCAGAACCTTGGGGTTGTATTGTGAGCTCCAAGAGCACCTTTTGTGGCTGGTTGAACCTTGGGTAAGTGTTACCACCTTTGATCATGAGTTTATTGGGTTAAAGTTGATGTCTTGGCATGTTTACTGGATTAAACAAGTAACCAACAGTTGTATGAACCTAAATGTGCCTAAAAATGCATGCTTTAACGTGTGTAAGTGTTAAAAATGGAACCTTGGAAGGATATCTTCGCGAAATGCAGAAACTGCATTCTGTCGCGAAATATCCAGATATTTGCTCGTGAAATATCCGGATATTGATATCCGGATATGTGTATCCGGATATTGATATCCAGATATGGGAATCTGGATATCCAGATATTGATATCTGGATATTTCTAGATGGATATCCGGATATGTCCCGACGAATATCCAGATATTCTGGGATTTCGTAGAACAGTAGCTGTGCTGTGTGTACAGTAGGCTATTGGGGGTTTGTGGACCCTAGATTGATGAAGTTGAACTTCTGTAATTAATAAACTAAGTCAGAATCATGTGATTAAGGGCTTGCGGCTTTGTGTGAAGCCTTAAGACGTAAAACGTAAAGAAAGGCGTTGTCTTTAAGTTGTATGCTGGTAGAGTATGTTTATTGATATATTATTGGTCCATAACAGATTGTGATATTGCTGTGTTTGGACTTTGAGCTTGTGGCATTGGATAGCTAGCTTAGAGGTAAGCTTTCGTGTCCTCGGTTTAGCCATGTTGTGGTTCCACCATGTCCAATGGGGGTATGGTTATATGCATGTTGTGTTACATGCTTTTAATGTTTTGAAAATGCTATTGAGCTGTTATATGCTAGTGCCTTTATGATATGCATGTGGTGTTCCACCTATACGGTAAGCCTGAGTATGTAGCACATACGATATGGTGAGGCTGTGGGTGAGGTGCAAGCGGTGTTCCTTGTACTACATGTAGGTATAGACGTATTCCTGCATTTCTCTGGCCAGTAGAATAGTTTAAACACACATGGCATGAATACCTGTTGCACTGCATAGTTTTGAAACTTATATTGATATAAATGCTTTTAGAACTTATATTGCACATGTAAGTGAGCTTGGGGTGGAAGATCCTTGAGGACCCCTTGTCTTACTGAGATTTCTGGTTTAGAGATCTCACCCCACGTTTGGGGAATGCTTTTTTCAGGTTCAGGTAATGTTGGGATTGAGACCTCAGGCGGCAGGAGGCCAGAGCTGAGTTAGATATTGCTGTTATTATATGCTGACTTGTTGGATGCTGGTTATGCGTGCTGCTTTTATGCTTTTAGCTTCTTTATGATTTTGGATTATTATGTTGAGACTTGGTTGTTTATGCTATTGATTTGGTGAGCATGGGGATTGTTCATGCCACGTAGACTTGATTATGTCTTGTTTTATTTAGAGTTGTATTAATGTATCAGGATACTGTCCGGACTACGAGTTGTAGATCCGTGACTTAGATACTCACTTTATATTTATATATTGAGGTATTTCAGTAGATGTCTTATTGCAATTTACGTACAGGCGATATTTTATGAAATTGATTAAGTAATCAACTTGGCTAAGTATAATGACGTCATAAATGATAAGAAAAAGATATTCCGCATTTTTAATTAAGCGCGGCTTAATACGATGTAATGATAATATTCCGGGTATACACGGGGTGTTACAGTAAGACCATAGATCCCAAAGTCAAGGAAGAGTTAGCCAGATTTCTAAAAAGTAACATAGATATTTTTACGTGGAAGTCATCAAAGATTCCTGGCATAGACCCAACTTTTTGCTTCCACAAGCTGGCAGTTTACCCGGGATCACAGCCAGTTTCTCAAAAGAAAAGGAAGCTGTGGCCAGAAAGAAAACAAGTTCTGGAGGAACATGTGAAGGAATTACTGGATGTCGGGTTTATTCGTGAAATACAATATACAACCTGGCTTGCAAATGTCGTTAGGGTGAAAAAATCTAATGGCAAATGGAGAGTCTGTACTGATTATACAGATCTAAATAAGGTATGCCCAAAGGATTCTTATCTTATGCCTAACATAGATTAGCTAGTGGACAACTCAGCTGGATTCCAATTGCTATCCTTCATGGATGCTTATTCGGGTTATAATCAGATTCCGATGTATCCTGAAGATCAAGAGAAAACTGCCTTTATTGCTGAAAAAGGCCAATTACTGCTACAATGTGATGCCATTTGGGCTTAAAAACTCTGAGGCTACCTACCAGAGAATGATAAATAAAGTGTTTGAAGATCAACTGGGCAAGAATGTAGAAGTATACATCGATAATATGATCGTCAAAACTTTCGACGTTGCCAACCATATCCGAGATCTGGAACAGACATTCCAAAAGCTACGAAAATACGATATTCGTCTGAACCCGGTAAAATGTGCTTTTGGAGTTCCAGTAGGAAGATTCTTGGGTTTCATGTTAACCCATAGGGAAATTGAAGCAAACCCTGGTAAGTGCAAAGCAGTGCTTGATATGAAAGCACCCCAAAATAAGAAGGAGGTTCAGCAATTGACTTGTAGGTTGGTTGCGCTAACCCAGTTCCTACCCAAGTCTGCTGAAAATGTCCTCCCATTTTTCAAATTACTAAAGAAGGAAGTTGTGCAAGGATGGAACCCAGAATGTCAATCCGTGTTCGATAAAGTTAAGAAATGCTTGGCAACCCCACCAGTTCTATCTAAGCCAGAACCAGGAGAAACTCTAATCCTGTACTTGGCTGTGGGGGAAGAAGCTATAAGTGTTGTCCTGATAAAGGAAACTAGCAAAGGACAACAGCCGATTGACTTCGTCAGTAGGGTCTTGCAAGGTCCCGAGTTGAGGTACCAGAAGCTGGAAAAAGTGGCCTTCGCCTTGCTGATCACGACAAGGAGACTACAACCATATTTTCAAGGACACTATATAATAGTCCGAACTAATCAGCCTATACGGCAGGTCTTGCATAAACCTGATCTGGCAGGAAGAATGACCAATTGGGCAATTGATCTCTCTGAATACGACATAACATATTAAAGTCGGAAGGCCATCAAATCACAAGCTTTTGCCGACTTCGTAATGGAGCTCACCCCGGCTAGTCCAGAAATGGGAGAAGATGAAGATACTTAGAGGGTATATGTAGATGGATCCTCCAATGACAAAGGAAGTGGAGCTGGGATCATACTTGAAAGTCCAGAAGGGGTAGCAATAGAACACTCCTTGAACTTGGATTTCTCAACTTCCAACAATCAAGCAGAATATGAAGCCCTAATAGCCGGGTTGATGCAGGCTAAGGAGCATGGGGCTTAAAGAGTTAAAATCTTTAGTGACTCCCAATTAGTGACTTCTCAGATAGAAGGGAAGTATCAAGCAAAAGGCCCTTTGCTAATGAAATACCTAAACAAGGTCCGAGAAATGATGGCTGAATTTGAAGAAGTAAAGGTCACTCACATTCCCCGAGGGGAAAATAGCCGAGCTAACATCTTGTCTAAATTGGCAAGTACAAAAACCCAGGAAACCACAGAACCATGATGCAACAAAGCAGAACGGAGCTAAGTTGTGTGATGATAATCACCTCGGCAAATGATTGGAGGATACCTAGAAAAATGGACGTTTCCTGAGGACACGTTGGAGTCCAGAAAGCTGGTCCGGGATGCAACACAATCTGCAATTGTGGATAACCAGCTGTATAGAAAGGGGCTGCACACCCCTATGTTAAAATGCTTAAACTCGGAAGAAGCAGGATATGTGCTAGCCGAGATACATGAAGGAATCAATGTTCAACACATGGGGGCAGGGCTCTGGCTAGAAAAGCCCTCCGAGCTGGCTATTACTGGCCAACCATGGAGGCAGACTCCAAAGAACATGTCAAAAAATGCGACAGTTGTCAGAAGCATGGCAGACTGATTCTCTCACCACCAGAGGAACTGAAATACATCTCGGCTCCATGGCCCTTCTTCAAATGGGGGATGGATTTGCTAGGACTCTTCAAAGCTGCGGAGGGACAGTTGAAGTGGCTAACTGTGGCAGTAGACTACTTCACTAAGTGGATAGAAGCAGAACCGGTTACCGCAATAACTTTGGCCACAGTACAGAGGTTCTTTGAGAGGAACGTCGTCTCTAGGTTTGGAATACCAGCCGAGGTGGTGATTGATAATGGAACAGTGTGCTGATAAACGGTTCCAGGAATTGATGAAAGACCTGAAGGTCAAACACCGCTTTGCATCTGTGGAACACCCACAGTCAAACGAGTAAGCTGAAGCCGCAAACAAGTGTTTCCTGCACTAACATCACTAACAACGATTGTCGTGCTTAGCTTTTTTTTCTTCTTTAAATTCATGGTCCCATCTAAAACTGTGTCAGCAGGAATTTGATCTGCATTCCTGTAACATGATACTCGCAACCCCCTTATATAATACAATCTAAAAAAAAAAAAAATCCTAAAAGGAAAGATTAGTCTTTTATCGGAGTAAGAAAAAAAAATCTTACCATCAATTAGGGCAATTGACTCACTAATATCCAATAGCTGACATACTTTAAAAGTTAAAGTCATTAGATGTTAGTATGATCAACAATCAAAATTAAACGCGTAATTACACAAATATAAAATTACATTAAAATGTATGTTAAAAAAGAGGTTATACTTATTTTTTTTTTATTACCTCTTACTACTAAATCTTAACCGTTGATTTACGTCAATCTAACGGTTGTAATTTATGGAGTCATACTTATTAATAAATTATTAATTTCCAATGAATTATAACTGTTAGATTGACGAAAATTAATAGTTAAAATTTGATAATAAGATATAGTAAAAAAAAATAGATAGGAAGTATAACTTTTCCCGTGAATAAAGTGATTATACCCTTTCAATTGGTCGTGTCAATATATATATATATATATATATATATATATATATATATATATTTTATTTATTTATTTTTTTATTTTTTTATTTTTTTTTTTTCTAACAGGAAGAAAAGACAAAAGCGGGAAGGCACAATTCATCAATAACACAGTCTCCCAACGAAAATTGATAAAAACAGAAATTGCATAGAACATTGAACTAAATCAGGTAAGTAAGTACATGAGGAATTGGAAGTCGACACGTGGCGGATTAATAATTTATTCACTAATCTAGAATTTTCCCTTTTATTCATTGTTCCTTTTTTTTTTTTTTCTTTTTCTCTCCCTGTCAAAACTGATATCTAATTGGTTTCATGGAACGGACTTTGAATTATAACCACCAATGCCAATGTCATTAGGAAAAAACTTGGTCCAGAACCAGTGTGACTTCCACACTCTATTCATTTCTTCAATTGGGACATTTTTGGTCTCAGGTAAGAGCATGGCAATGAAAGTGGTCATGATGACCACAAAAGCAGCAAAGAAGAAGAATAGACCAAACTTCAAGTGGCAAAGCATTGTAAGAAACACTTGAGCAATGATAAATGTGAAGAGCATGTTCACTGCAACATTGATAGCTTGACCTGCTGGTCTAACCTCAAGAGCACATATTTCACTTGGCACCAACCAACCCAATGGACCCCAAGACCAAGCAAATGCTGCAACATATGCACATATAAAGAACAATAGAATGTCGGCTTCTCCTTTGCCAAATGATCCTTCACCATTCACCCCAAACTTTGAAGCAATCATGACTCCCACAATAATCTACAAGCAAAGATCATAGCTTATCAATTAATCATTCCAATGCACACAAAAAATAGGTTTTGAGCCTAATGCTAGTGGCCATTGGAAATGTTAAAAAGCATTAGACTTATTTCCCTTAATCAGATATCTCGAGTTTGAATACTGAGAGTAACAAAAATGATATTGGGAGAATCGCCCTTTATACAGTCTGATTGTATTCAAACCGGACTAGTCAAGTTTTAGATAAATTAATTGAAAAAAATAAAAAAGAATTAGACTTTTCACCTGACAGATAAACATTTGGACGCCACCTTCAAGAAATAATATCCTTCTTCCAAACTTATCAACTGTGAAGACAGAAACAAGTGTGGCAATAACATTGACACCACCAGTGATAACAGCAGACATGAGGGAAGCATCATTACCGAAGCCTAAGATCTTGAAAAGGACAGGAGCATAAAACATGATGACATTGATGCCAGTGAGTTGCTGGAAGAATGGAATCAAAGAGCAGAAAGTGAGTTGAGGCCTATTCTCTGGTTGTGCAATGTTCTTCCAAGGATTATCCACCTTACTAGCTGCTTCACTAGCATCAACAAGGTCTTGATATTCCTCATCAACATTATTAGTGCCACGGATCTTCTGCAACATTTCCTTAGCTTTCATATGTTTGCCTCTTTCAATCAAGGAGTTAGGTGTTTCATCCAAGCAAAGAGATCCTACACATAGCAAAATTGCTGGTACAGCTCCAATCCCCAAAGACATTCTCCATCCATTTTGATGCTTTGAAGTACCATAGTTGATAAGGTTTGCAATTAGGATACCAATTGTAATCATCATTTGGAAACCAATGTTGAGTGCTCCTCTGATTTTTGCTGGAGCCATTTCAGACAAATAAACTGGCACAGACTATTTTGGGAAAATACAACATATTGAAGTCAATTATTATTTTTCTTTTCAACATTGAAATGTTAATTAAAGAATATAATTAGGACCATGTGATCATGCAAATTTTATAATTACCTGATTACAATATCCCACACCAAAGCCTAGAAGTATACGACCAATGATGAGCATTTCAATGTTAGCAGCAAATCCATTTAGTAGTGCACCAACAAGGAAAAACAAGCCACCAATAAACATTGAGGGCTTGCGTCCAAACCTTCTTGTTGTAAGGGAAGCAAAGAAAGAGGCTATCAATGCTGCAAGGTATAGAGAAGAGGTGAACAATGTAAGAAGTTGATTGTCAAATTTGCAATACTGATTCTTGTTACTTGTTTCATCTTTCATTTGTTTATACACAGCTGGGAAGAACTTTATCAAGAATGGTTCCATTGAAGTAACTCCTCCTGTAATACCAAGATCATAACCAAATAGAAGACCTCCCATTGCAGCCACAAAACATGTAATCAACACAAATGCTGTGACCTTTCCCTCATAATGACGAACTCCACTTGAATCAACAAATGTGCCACCTGCCATCTTTCAAATTCTGTAATTATCACAAATCTCACTTTGGTAACGTAAAATTACTACAAAGAAGTACAACACTAGTACTTTGTTTCTGTTCCTCGTTTTTACTTTCCTTTCTTCTTTTGTCACTTGTTTTAGTTATATATATATTCATGCTTTAATAGGTAAAGCATTGAATGTTAAGCGGTTAAAAAAGGGTCTAGCCTAAAATAGCTTCCGGTTGTCACTAAGCCACAACTTTTTGTGTTTAAGCATTGATTGATAAATGTCATCTGAATTTGCTAGAAAATAGGGGTCAAATAAGTTCTTACCCCTAAAGTTTTATTAAGGAGAATTAAGGTGGTGGTTTTCATGTTTTGACTTTTTCCGAACTGTTTCCAACTTTTTCTTACACTGTAGTTCGTGTCTAACTTCTTGTGAGAGATGGCTCAGAGACACTAGGCTCACATTAGTAGCTTAACGAGATAAGATCTCTTTACAAATTTTTATTTTGCAAATTACACTAAGTATGACCGGTCGTACACTGTATGATTAAAGTATGACCGGTCGTACTTAGTATAGTTTGTAAGAGTTGGTAAACAAAAAAGTTTGTAAATATAACCTGCCCCTACCTTAATATTGCATGAATGTACTCATGAGAAGAAAGAATGGGAGTGTAAACTACTATCACGATTATTTGTGACATGCCTTGATTTTAAATAAAAATTGAATAACTTCAACACACCTTTTTTTTTTATTCACAAACTGAAAAACTCTTGTTTACAGCATTTGATGTGATTTTTAATAGGTTGGATAAATAGAAATGTATATCTCTTACAATATAAAAATCAAATTTGAGATAACATCTATAAAAAAAATTATTTACAAATCTTCATCTATATTTTTTTATTTGACTAAAATTGTAAAAATAATCACAAGATTCGACCTACAGTTTTCTTCAAATATTTTATGTCAAAAACTCGGTAATTATTCTCACGAAAAACAAAGAAAAAATAAGTTACAAAAAATTCTTATCTGCTTTGCTTCTAAATATATTTGTAGTGTTATTTTTTATTTAATTTGGATTTGTTCTTGGAACGTTGGCCCCATTCTAAAAATGGAATCGAAGACTTTTAAATGAATCTTATCGGTTGATTGCAGCTTGTTTTAGTTATGTTTATTAAAGCTAGAACATTTAAATTCAAAGTCTGCACTTCATATAATTACTACATTGCAACTATTCATCCTAGCAAGTGAAAATGTATATAAATATGAGGAGGGTTACGTTTATAACTTTTTTTGTTTATAACTCTTACAACTTCAACTATGTTCTCCTGGGAGAACACTTTCCATTAGTATTCTCTCGAGATAACATAGTTGAGGTTGTAAGAGTTGTAAACAAAAAAAATTATAAATGTACCATGTCCCTATAAATATAATGTCCTTATTAAATAATAATAAAAATAGTTGAATTGAACAATTCAGTGACATATTAAGACATATTCCTTTTTATTCTTCACTTTTTTAAATGGGTAATTGTATTTTTATGTGGCAGCAAAAATCTTTTGTCTCCTGTACACTTAACTTGAAGTGGGACCCAAGAGGAAAGAGAAGAAAAAAAAATAAAAAAGAAATGACACATGTATCAATGTATGGACAGTAGATAAGAAAATTTTTATGTTGCATAAGACTAACATTGCCCTTTTTAAATATAGAAATTACTTTTTTGCTTTTAAATTTACTTTTGAGGCATTCGTTAAAAGGTTTAATTTGTCCTTTAACATTACAAGAAAAAATTTCTTACACACATAATATTTTGTGGGGTTCACACTTTATAAAGCAACAAAAAAAAAAATTAATGCACGCAAAACGAATCTCTATAACATTACACAATCACTCTTCTTACAACATAACTCTTATAAAACCCTTCGTTAAAACGGGTTAATTTGTTAGAAGTTCATAACATATGATTTGGATTGCTGTAACGTCCAAAACTTCCTCATTGTGCAGTTCAAGAAATTGTTCCAAAATAACTGCCATAGCAGATGAAAGAACGCTACTCAAAAATAACTTCCTCTTTGTTATTTATGGCCTAATCCAATGGGCCAACCACTAACGAAAAAATAAGGGTTCACAGTCTCGTGTGCAGCACATCTTAAAACGTCACACGTGAGGTAAATGTGCTTGCCTTACACATAATGAGACCTATCAGGATAAAATGGTTATGACTCCTTCTATGACACATCATTGGAAAATGTTTCCCATCTATTTATATTGCGATTGAGGAGACATCTTCTACACAATATGCGCAAAGATGTTGCGCTGCTAAAAATCACACCTCAGTACTGTCTTTTGAGATTTGATCTATAATACCTCAAACTTAAGCATTTAATTGATTAATTTTAATTAAATAATTAAGCATATTTTAGTGAGTAAAATTAAGTATAAGGCTTAATTAAATGAATCTGAGTCACTTGGAGTTAAAAAGTGTACTCAGTAAAAATTAAGGGGTATAAATGGGTGTAGACAAAAGTACCCAAAATATAAAAATAAAATTAGAAACATTCCTAGAAAAATATTCCAGACTTTTGGGTAAAGTTTGGTAATTAATGGAGTTGAATAAATAGACGAACCAATACCCGCTTAAAGTCACTTAACCTATGTTAAGTGACTAAGACACCAAAAGAGCCCCATTTCCCACCCCATTTCCGTCGAGCCAGAGAGAGAAGCAAACAGAAGAAGAAGAAGAAGAAAAAAGGAAGAGAGAAGAAGAGAGAGAGGAGGGAGGAAACTTTAACCGTTTTGGGTGATTCAAAAGCCTAAACCACTTTAAATTTTCCCCTCTTTCATAATCCTAGCTTGGTTTTGAGTGGGAGTCCTTGTGGAGAGAGATATTGGCCCCCAAAGATTCGCCCCTTTTGAGAAGTGTGGGGTTTTGGGAGTTTCTACCTCCATGGAAGCTTGAGGAACACTCATTCCTCTATTGTGTGATCATTGGTGGTAAGTTTCCACTCTCTTTCACATGATTCTTGGAGATTTGCATGAGTTTAGGGTTAATGAATAGTGTTTTAGGGTTTTTATGAAGTGTTGAGTAGATTGGCTATGTTCAAGGAAGAATGAGGCTTAGAGTATGTTGTGAAAAATGCTAGGAATAACATTTAATCGGTAGAAATGAGTTTATAGTGTTATTTTAGTATGCTTTGATGTTTGGAGAAATCTAGGCTTGGAACTATGGATTTCCTTGCATTGTTAGCATTGTTTGATTGTATTCCTTGTGTTGATAGGATTGAGGCAAGAGGACCAAGTGGAGTGACCAACCGTTGGGGTTGTGTGCAATTGAGGAAAGCTCAAAGAGCAAGGTAAACCTTTGGACCTTGTGGTTGATCCCATTGAGTGTTCCACCATACTCCGTTGAGGAGAAATGGTTTATGAGATGTGATATGTACTTATGATAGTAATTGTATGCTCATGCATTGATACATGTTATGATTGATTGATGATTATTGGTTGATGTTTGATTGTTTAAGAGTAATTGAGGAATGGTTATAGAAGTAGCAATAATGAATGAGGTAATGGTTGAGGATTGTGATTGAGGTTATGAGTGATAGTATTATGATAAGGATGATTGGTAGGAACTTCCCTTGGAAACAGCCCTAGGTGGATCTCCATGTGGTTAGAGCCTAAGAGGAACAACCCTATGTGGATCCCTCTTGGAGGTTCCTAGATTGAGGAAAGGACTTCCCTTGGAAACAGCCCTAGGTGGATCTCCATGTGGTAAGAGCCTAAGAGAAACAGCCCTTTGAGGATCTCTCTTGGAATAGATTGAGGAAAGGACTTCCCTTGGAAACAGCCCTATGTGGATCTCCATGTGGTAAGAGCCTAAGAGAAACAGCCCTTAGTGGATCTCTCTTGGAAGTCCATGTGATGCTTGTGGATAAGAATGTGTTAAGCTATTATGATTATGTGTACATCGAAGTGGACCTTAGGGTGGAGTGATCTCCAAGGACCTCTGGTTTACTGTGATATATTCGTATATCTCACCCCGTGTTGTGGGGCATCATTTCAAGTACTGATAGAGGTGAGGTTGATCGAGGCAAGAAGCATGAGTAGACTGTACCTGATAGCTGGACATGTTGAGTTGCATGCCATTTAGCATTGCTATATGTATATTTTGATGCCACATGATGTATTTTGGAGGACTTAGTGCATGATCATTGTAGTAGTAATGGGTATCTGATACATGGTTACTTGCTTTGATCATGTTCATTTTGTAGCTAAGTCCTTTGGCATGTATATGAGATTTGTAATTAAGACATGATGTAATATTGTAAGTAATGAAGATATTTGTGTATGATGATTACTGTAAGTTAAATGCATGAATGTATTTTTATGTATTGGATATGTTGAGCTGGAAAGTCAATTAGGTACCTTGTGCTAAGTTGGGAAACGTTGAGAAAACAAAGGTTATGCTGCCCAATTTCCGTTAAATCAATGATGAGAGGATGAGAGTTAAGCAATGATATAGGGATATCACAAGCTTGTTAAATAGGTTGTAAAATGTGTAGGATTGATTCCCCAAGAAAGATGCATGAAAAATATTAGTATAGAAAATTGCCCAGAAGAGGGGGCTTAAGCCTGCAAATGGAGGCTTAAGCCTGCAAATGGAGGCTTAAGCCTGCTCAGGGGGCTTAAGCGCCCATGAGGGGGCTTAAGCGCCCTGATGCACCTGTGAAGACCAAAACTTTCTGCCGCCTGGGGCTTTAGCGCCCAAAATGGGGGCTTAAGCGCCCAGGTAGAGCGCTTAAGCGCCCTGGAGCGAGCTTAAGCGCCCTTGGTGGCTAAAAATGTAAATTCCCTCTGTCTGTGGGCGCTTAAGCGCCCTGGAGCGCGCTTAAGCGCCCTGCCCGCGTAGTTTTTCAGCATACGCTACAGAGCTCCAAATGAGGAGCGGTTTAAAACCACGCGTAGCTAACGAAGAGATCTACAATATAGTAGAAGTTGGGAAATAAATAAGAATTAAATTAATGTTTTAAAAATGGAATAAGAACATGATATTAAGCTTGATTTATCTGATTCCGCAAAGTAATATGGTTATGATCATGCAATTGGGCATTATAAATTCGGCATGTTTTAAAATGAAAAATTTAACCGGATTTTAATTGAACCCATGTGATTGTAACTGCGCTTAATATCATAATGCGATGTTAACAAACCGGTTCTAGAACAGGGTGTTACATGATCCATACCAATAACTAGTAACACAATTATAGGGAAATACTTCACTTATTCCAAGAAAAAAGACCATATCTCACCATCTAAATGCTAAAAAAATAAGTTGTCAGATTTTAAACTATATAATATCTATTGTTCTCTCTTTTTCTTTTTCTTTTTAACTGCAGATTATTCAGATTGGCGTAAATTTTATTTTACCTTTTTCTTTTGTGTGCGTGTGTAAATAGACTTTCCGAGCAAAATATAGGGAAATACATCCAATCCTTTTAAGAAAGTCAAATAGAATCACTTGCTTTAGTTGCGAGATTTTAAAGGAATACAAAATATTGATATATAGATTTCAAAGGAATACAAAATACATCTTATTAGATACTATTATACTATGAGTTTAATGTGTCTGTTTTGCTGCAAAAAAAAAAAAACGGATTCATCTTGAATCATTTGATAATTTGAAAAAAAAAAAATATTGTAAGAAACTTTAAGGAGAAGGAGAAGAAAGAAAAGGGTTGTGTTGTTGATATCAAGCAGTGACAACATGGTCCTGAGGAATGAACTTGGTCCAGAACCAATGTGACTTCCATACTCTACTCATTTCTTCAATTGGGACGTTCTTAGTCTCAGGCAACAAGAGTGCAATGAAGATAGTCATGATAAGGACAAAGCCAGCAAAGAAGAAAAAGAGGCCAAACTTGAAATGGCAAAGCATTGTGAGGAAGATTTGAGCAATGACAAAGGTGAAGAACATGTTCACAGCAACATTGATAGCTTGCCCTGCAGATCTCGCTTCAAGAGAACATATTTCACTTGGCACCAACCATCCCAATGGACCCCAAGACCATGCATATGCTGCAACATACGCACATATAAAAAACAATAGCAAGTTTGCTTCACCTTTGCTCAATGACCCTTCTCCGCCTAGTCCAAACTTTGCAGCAATCATCCCTCCAACAGCAATCTATCATATATACAAGCAAGCAAGCAAGCAATGGTTAATTAATTATATTAGTCATGCTAGCTCACAAAACAAGAATAATGAAAAAACATGAAAGTAAGTATATGGTCTAATTAAAACAAACTTGATTTTAATTCACCTGGCAAACAAACATTTGGGTGCCACCTTGAAGGAACAAGATCCTTCTTCCAGCCTTGTCAACACTGAAGATGGAAACAAAAGTGGCAACAACATTGACACCACCAGTGATAACAGCAGACATGAGGGAAGCATCGTTACCGAATCCCAAAGTCTTGAAAAGGACAGGTGCATAAAACATGATAACATTGATGCCAGTGAGTTGCTGGAAGAATGGAATCAAAGTGCAAAATGTGAGTTGAGGTCTATATTTTGGTTGTGCAATGTTCTTCCATGGATGTTCAACCTTTTTAGCTTCCTCACTAGCATCAATGAGATCTAGGTACTCCTCATCAACGTTGTCGGTACCCCGAATCTTTTGCAACATTGCCTTTGCTTTTTCATGTTGACCTCTTTCAATCAATGAGTTTGGCGTGTCACCCAAGAAAGCAGATCCCAAACACAACAAAACTGCAGGGACAGCTCCGATTCCCAAGGAAATTCTCCATCCATTTTGATGCTTGGAAGTCCAATAGTTGATAAGGTTTGCAATTAGGATACCAATTGTAATCATCATTTGGAACCCCATGTTGAGTGCTCCTCTGATCTTTGCTGGAGCCATTTCGGACAAATACACTGGAACAGACTGTGTACACATATTATAAATACATGTTGGAGAGAATAAGCCAATTAATTAATTAAGAACTTTGTTGTTTTTAATGTTCATTCATTGAAACATTTAAACTTGATTATATATATATATATATACCTGATTGCAGTATCCAACACCAAAACCAAGCAACAAACGACCAACGATAAGCATAGCAATATTTTGAGCAAAACCATTGAGCAAGGCACCAACAAGGAAAAACAAGCCACCTAAGAACATAGAAGGCTTACGACCAAGCATTCTGGTTGTAGTGGAAGCAAAGAAAGAGGCAACCAATGCAGCAAGGTATAGGGAAGAGGTGAACAATGTAAGGAGTTCATTGTCAAATTTGCAGTACTGACTATCATGACTTGTTTCATCTTTCATTTGTTTGTAAACAGCTGGGAAGAACTTTATCAAGAATGGTTCCATTGAAGTAACTCCTCCTGTAATACCAAGGTCATAACCAAATAGAAGACCTCCCATTGCTGCCACAAAACATGTCACCAACACGAATGCTGTTACCTTCCCTTCATATTCCCTTCCACCACTTGTTGCAACAAAAGCCCCACCTGCCATTTTTTATTATTATTGTTCTAGGACTTTTCTTTCTCTGCACATTTTGATCTCAGACAATGATGCCACATTATATAGACTTTGTTATATTGATGATGATAAGATTTTAAAACTGAAAGTTCTCTGTCACAACTTGCTCAATTTCCTAATTTAGGAGTTTTTATTATTTGGATTTGTTATCAATGCACAAGTGAAACAAATTGAGATCACAACAAAAGAAAATTGTCACATTAACGGATATTACGTCTAGAATAACTTTATCTAATTAACTATATTTACAGTATGAGATGTGCTGTATCCTGCGACCCTTTTCAAGAAGAAGTTGTTTATTTTTTTGGAGTGAACTATAAAAAGAAATATTAAAAAAATCAATTAAAAACTCATATGTGGCACGTAACTATTTATTGTATGTTTTTCTATTAAATTATTCCGTCCTAATAAATAGCTTCTCTAAGAATATGAGGCAAATTGTTAAAAGCAAATTAATGAAAAACATTGCACAAAACTCCAATATTTGTTAGGAGAATAACTTCCTTATTAAGGGTTTGTTATCTAATTATAGCAAAGCTTTTATTTGTTACGCATTGGCGTTGATATTTATGGCTTATTTATTATTCGCGTTTAAATAAAAACTTCATTGAAAAACTATCGATGTTTTCATAGTTAATACTAGTATATATCATTAAAAACATGGGGAAGAATATTGTAACAACCAAGTTGTGTTACTACCATGTTACTACCAATTAATCTCATCGTTAGATCGATTATATGTTGATCCAACGGTTATATTTATTTCCATCTTTGTATGGTTATGATTCCCCATATTTAAAGTAAAAACATTAAATATGAGAAATCATAACCATACAAAGGTGGAAATAAATATAAAGTATTAAATTTGGAAAATCATAACTATACAAAGATAGAAATAAATATAATTGTTCGATCAACATAATCAATCTAACGGTGAGATTGATTGGTAGTAACATGGTAGTAACACAATTTGGTTGTTACAATATCCTTTCCCTAAAAACATAATGGAATTAGAGAGCACGCATACCATAAGCACGATGACGGGTTTTGACACGAAAAAAGAGGGAGTATAATGTTAGCAAAGATGGTCTCTGCTAGGGTTTCAGGGGGAATCGACATTTCAGGGGGCAACGCTGAAAACTTTCAATCAAAAGAAGATGATGATTTGCTGAAGAGGAGTATAGAAAAACCAAAGGGAGATGAACCGAACGTGGAAGTCATGGTAGAGGAGGGAGATAAAGATGTTGGTGTAGAAGAGACAATGGCGTTATCGGACAAAGAGGAAACCCAAGGGGCCAGAAAGGTGATATCTTATAAAGATATACTCCTCCAGTTCAATGGAGCTAGTGGGGAAAATGAGGAGGGAGAGCACTAGATGGCTCAGCTGAGACGTGAAGAAGAAGAAGCAGACTTTGTGGACGAGGGGGACAACATAGAAGAGGAGGATCCTTTCTGCCCGTCTCTCAAAGTCCCAAAAGAGATACACCATGAAGCTTGCAAAAAGTGGAGGAAGGCACTGATAGTAAAGTTGCTAGGGAAAAAACTGAATGTCAAATTCCTCTTAGGCAGGCTGCTGAAAATGTGGAGTATTTCAGGGAGTTATGAGTTTATAGATCTGGAAAACAATTTCTTTCTGTTCAAATTTAAGGATGAGAAGGATTACACTCATGTGCTTGAGGATGGCCCTTGGATCATTGCTGACCATTATGTAACAGTTCAAAGGTGGAGACCTATGTTTGATCTATATGACGAAACTCTGAGAAAACTCACTATTTGGATTAGAATACCTGGTCTTCCGATTGAATATTACACATCCCACCTTCTGTAGAATATTGGAAATATGTTTGGAAGAACCTTAAAATTAGACAGAAACTCCATAAGCAAGACAGAGTCCAACGTGGAAGAAGTTACTAAAAGAGCAAAATTTGCTCGTATTTGCGTGGAAGTGGATTTATCCAAGAAGTTTCTGTCGAAGTTCAAAATAGGAAGTAGAACCTTCCATGTCGCATATGAGGGTTTGCATCTTATCTGTTTTGGGTGTGGAGGGTATGGCCACAGAAAGGAGCTCTGTCTGGAGATGCAAGACAAGGAGGCTGCGAAGGGTCGCAAGATGACCGTGGAAAGGGGACCTGGAGGAATCAAAATCAACAAGGGGGAGTCCATAACCATTGAACCATTCAGAGAATGGATGATTTTCCAACGACCGGTAAGAGGAAGGAAAATAAAAGAAGCTCAGCAGAAACGAGAAAGAACTGATACGAAGCATATGATGAACAATGCCAGAGCTGAAAAAACTAAACCAAAAGTGAACAGTGACCAACCCTTGATTCGGGCAGCCAAATCTGGTGGCTCGTGGTTCAAAATTATCAGAGAGGCAGAAGAAGTATAAGTGAACAGTGAACAACCCTTGATTCAAGCAGTCAAATCTGGTAGCTCGCGGCTCGAAATAAACAGAGAGGCAGAGGAGGTAGGTTCGATGACGGTTATGAATTCAGAGTCAGATACAGTAGTGGCAGGGAATTTGGTGGGGTCCTCCACAGTTGCATATACTCAACCGGAGATCAAACCAAACTTGAGGGTCCAGAATTTGGACAAAGGAAAAATTCTCAAGTCTAGAAGCCCAAAACCAAATAAAGTTGGGCCTATTAAGCTCAGGCCTGAAAAAACCATCAATAAACCAACCCAAAAATCCAACCTTGTGCCAAAGAAACCTCTCAACGTAGCAAGAATACCAAGGCAATCTAGGACAATGGAAAATGCAAAAGGTAGTACTTCTGGCTCAAAAGAGGGGATTTAGGTCACTATGTCAAGCGATAAAGCTAAGGAGAACATTAATCCGCAAGGTAAACCTCCAGACGCTCTGGAACTGATGAGGAGATACTCCCAAACAACTGAAGGGAAGGAACTGGATGCTAACCTGTTTACCTTGGGAGGTATGGAGGTCTTTACAGAGATCAAGAATTAACTAGTCAGGGTTATGGAGGTATTTTGGGGTTTAATTTTAACTGTTTTAATGATAGTGTGCAGTTGGAATGTCAGGGGTGCAGGTAAGAAAGGCCTGACTCCCCTTATTCAAGATATGACCAAAAAGTTCAAAATTAATGTTTTGTGCCTGATGGAAACAAGGATAAGCGGTGACAAAGCAAAGCGGTGTATTTCCAACCTGGGCTTCAATAACCATCACATCCAAGAGGCTGTTGGATTTTCAAGAGGCATGTGGTTGCTTTGGAATAATGGGGATGTGAGAGTTAGAATTATATCTGCTCATCATCAGTTTTTGCACATGGCTTTGGTGTGGAAAGAATCCAAAAAGGAAGAGCTGATAACCTTTATTTAAGCTAGCCCAAGATGCACGGAGAGAAAAGTCCTTTGGGAGAGCCTTAGAGATCTGAGCATTAGTAATTTTGATGCTTGGATAACTATGGGGGATTTCAACTCTTATCTCAGGGCTGAGGAGAAGACTGGGGGCCTTGACCCTCACTGGATTTCAATGAGAGATTTCCAGAATTGCCTAGTAGACTGTGATCTTTCAGACATTGGGTTCAAAGGTCCAAGCATTACTTGGAAGAGTGGAAAGCTATTTGAGAGACTAGACAGGGCATGTAGCAACGGGAATTGGAACGTGAGATTTCCTAACAGATTTCTATCCCATCTTCTGTTCTATAGCTCAGATCATCGTCCAATTATCCTCCTCAATGGGACACCTCCTAGGGGCACTAATAGCACTAGACCTTTCAGGTTCATGGCTTCTTGGTTAACCTGTGATTCTTTTCCTGGTATTGTTAATAAATGTTGGGGAGAGGAAACAAACTGGATTGAAGCTAGCGAGAATTTCAAGGCTGAAACTTCAAAATGGCACAATGAAACATACAAGGAAGCTAACCGTAGGAAATTCTTGTTACATGCCAGAATTAAAGGTATAGATGAGAGGCTGAGCAGGTATCATGATTCTGAGTTAGAAGCCATTCAGATTAACCTTTGGAAAGAGCTTAATGAAATCTACATGCATGAGGAAATCCTTTGGTTCCAAAGATCGAGATGCAAGTGGTTAAAGTTTGGGGATAGAAACTCAAAATTCTTTCATTCCACAACAATTGCAAGACGTAGAGCGAACATAATTGATTCTTTAAAGGATGAGAATGGTAATTGGATAGGAGAACCTGATCTTCTGGTCAACATGATTGCTCATTATTTCGAGAAACTTTACTCTGAAGAGAACACTTGCAAACCTGCTTTCCTAGTGAAAGGTGCCTTCCCCACTCTCTGAAATCAAAGTCTTCAGTTGTAAATGGCAAGACCATCAGGAGAAGAGATTAAAAATCTGATATTTCAGTTTGGGGGATTTAAAGCCCCAGGGGCTGATGGTCTAAATGCTATTTTCTTCCAAACCCAATGGGATAAGGTAAGTAAGGCTGTCTGTGATGCTGTGAAAGAAGCTTTTATCAACCCAGGAAGTGTGAGTGCTATTAATCAGACACTTTTATGTCTGATCCCCAAGGTAGACTGTCCTGAATTCGTGAAACAACTTCGGCCTATTAGTCTTTGTAATGTCATTTACAAGAGCATCAACAAGTTGATCTCAAATAGGCTCAGGAATCATATGAACCATCTGATTATGCCTAACCAATGCAGCATCGTGAGAGGAAGACATAGTTCGGATAATATTATAATAGCTCAGGAAATCATCCACTCAATGAGATCCAAAAAGGGTAAAAAAGGATGGATGGCCATCAAAGTTGATCTAGAAAATGCCTATGACAAACTTGGTTGGGATTTTATCCAAGAAACCCTTAAAGATATTGGGCTACCTGATTCTCTAATAAGCATTATCATGAGTTGTGTTACAACTTTCTCTATGAATGTTTTGTCGAATGGTGCTACTACTAGAGAGTTTAAACCATCCAGATGAGTGAGGCAAGGGGACCCCCTTTCCCCGTATATCTTTGTTCTTTGCATTGAGAGGTTAGCTTATTTAATTAGCCTGGCTGTGGAGAAAAAAGAATGGAGACCAGTAATCTTGAGAAAGAATGGCCCACCTATTTCTCACCTCTTTTTTGCTGATGACCTACTCTTGTTTGGAGAAGCTTCTGTGAAACAAGCTAAGATTATAAAGCAGATTCTAAAGTGTTTTTGCAACAGCTCTGGACAAAGTATTAGTGTGGAGAAGACTAGAGTGCTTATGTCAAGAAATGTCAACCATAACAATGCTATGGAGGTGAGTAATGAGTTAGGTTTTGGTTTAACTAGCGATATAGGAAAGTACCTAGGGATTAATCTACACCAAAAAAGGGTCACTAAAGGCAGTTTCAGTCACATCATGGAAAGAGTTAACCGAAAGTTGGGTTCCTGGAAGAGAAGAACTCTATCTCTAGCTGGGAGAAATGTTCTTGCTCAATCGGTTCTTTCAGCCTTACCTATGTATGCCATGCAAACCAATCTCCTGCCAGTGGGATTTTGTGATGAGATTGAGAAAACGTCTCGTAGCTTCTTGTGGAATTCAGGGAGCAATGAGAGGAGTCCTCACCATGTGGCTTGGAATAGAGTGTGTACCCCAAAAGAGGCTGGTGGTCTAGGAATTAAATCTCTAAGGGATGTCAACAGAGCCTTTCTTATGAAGATCAACTTTGGAATCCTTACAAAAAAGGATGCTCTTTGGGTCCAGGTTCTGAAAAATAAGTATAAACTTGGTGATGAGCTTATTCCTGCGACTAAAACTATTTTGAATGGATCCAACCTGTGGAGAGGAATGGTGAAGGTCTGGCCTGAGGTAATGGCAAACTCCAACATCATGATAGGAAATGGGGAGAAAACTAGGTTCTGGCATGACACTTGGATCCCAAATATCGAAAGCATGAAAGATATAATTTTGGAAGATTTACCAGAGAATCTCTTGCAGGTAAAAGTCTCTGAATACGTGAAATTAGATGGTACTTGGGATTGGAAAAAAATGGGAAATGTTATCAGTCCTGAAGCAGGAAGACTAATAGAGAGCATGATGCCAGCAAATCAGGATTTGGGAGATGATCGAGTATGTTGGGGTAACTCAAATGATGGTTGCTTTACTGTTAAATCAGCTTACAACTTATTAAGGAGTCTCCATATTACCCAACCTAGCTTCAATTGGAAGATTATCTGGAAATGGAATGGCCCTAGCAGAATCCAAACTTTCCTTTGGTTATTGATGGGGGACGACTTGATGACAAACCAAAGAAGGTTTAATAGACACTTTGCGAATTCTAACTTATGTCCTCGATGCTTGGATCACCCTGAGAGCTCTCTTCACGCCATTAGAGATTGCATTTGGTCTCAAAAAGTGTGGAGAGCTCTGGTTGATCCTAGTAAGTGGCATCATTTCTGTTCTAAACCTTTGAGAGAGTGGATAGAAGACAATATAAAAAATGTTAGCCATGGCCCAAGAACCAGAGATTGGTCTCTCCTCTTTGGTATCTGCTGTTGGAACTTATGGAAAGAGAGGAATCATTTTGTTTTCAATGGGGTGCAGCCAAACATCCAGTCTAACATTCGTAGCACTATGTGCCATTATGAGAATTTCATAACAGCAAAAAACTCCCTAACAACATGAGGTCTTATTCAGCAGCCAAGAACAGTGCAGATGGTTAAATGGAATCCTCCTCCCTCTGGCTGGTTGAAGATCAATGTGGATGGGGCCAGCTCTAAAGGTGGCTTAAACTATGGTTGTGGAGGTGTAATAAGAGACTGTAAAGGTGACTGGGTTTTGGGTTTTTCAAAAAACCTTGGTCAAGGCAACTCCTTTAAAGCTGAGCTTTGGAGCTGTCTAACAGGTTTGAATCTTGCTTGGGATAGAGAATTTACAAACATTATCTTGGAAGGTGATTCAACTTAGGTGCTGGAATTCATAGAACAAGAAGTCTTGAATGATCACCCGTTGGCTTATATTGGAGGCAAAGTGAAAGATCTCCTAGACAGGAATTGGAACTGGAAACTAAAGCACACTCTGCGAGAAGGTAATTTGGTGGCTGATTGGCTAGCTCATCAAGCTTTGATGGTGAAGAAGGATATTACTCTAAGTCCCTCACCCCCGCATGGATGTATGACTCTGGTAATTAAGGATAGATTGGGTACTGAGACACCCAGAATAGTTAGTTAGGGGCTGCTCATCTCTGTAATTTCCAAAAAAAAAGAAGCACGACGACAGCCCAAAATGTGAGCATGGGTGTTCTCTTTCAAGTGTCCCTCTACTTATAGGTCTTCATTTAGCTCATGTTTCTTAACTTTTCTGGATTCCTCATCCTAAGGATGGGAATCCTTCTTCCACTCATAATTTTGATCTAACGGTTGTTATAATAACCTGCACCAGTAAAATAAAAAATAAGGATTTTTGCCAAAATTAAGAAAGATTAATTAGATAAGAAATCTAATTAACGAGATTAAATTACTTTCAAGATAAAATGAAATTTTAGTAATTTCCAGTTAATATAGTAATTTTAAAGTTACTGAAAATTTTTAAATGAGATAATGGGAAAATATCTCATAAACATAGTAAATGTTAAATCCATGATAGATGAGTAAATTCATGGATTATAAATAAACACACACATTTGAGGAAAATATCAAGTCATGGCCAGTTTGAAGTTATAAAGTGAAGTAAATAAGTAAATTACCAAAGGTGACCCATTGATCCAAGATAACTAAAGTGTAAGTTACTTAAAATAAGTCACAAGTCTTAAAAAAGGCAAAATCATCTGCCACTATTCACTTTTCTTCTTCCCAAACCCGAGCTTGTACAGGTGGAGAAGAGAGAAATTTCCAAATATCATAACTTGAGTTCTAGGGCACCAAATAAAGTGATTTCAAAGCCTAACTTGAAGGAAATCGCGAGAGGAATCCATTTCTACCACCATTTTTGTGTGGGGTGTTATGTAGATATAGATGTCCTTCCCTAAAGATTTCGGGTTTCATGGAAAATTTGGGAGTTTGAGAGTGTAACATCTCGTCTATAGCCAATGAGTTACCCTACATATGGTACACTAGCGCTCTACAAATTATGAATTAAGCGAAAGGCTTAACATGCGTATTACTTTTATACATTTGTAAAAAAGAGGATAAACTTTTTTCTTTTATCCAAATATTACTCTGATTACGTTATATTAATGAATTAACGCATTAACTATTATTCCATTCATTGCCGCGTACCCAACTTAATTCCAATTATTGTAATCTGTATAGTCTCATACCTGTACAAATTTTTTGAACGATTTCTTGAACGATCTACATATGTCTATTCTATTCATATATGTACTTGACAAATATATTCCATCCAAATATGATCATAGAGACCATTCTGAACAGAAAATTACGGACAACATAATGGCTGTAAATCGGATAAATCCAAATTCATGTAATATAGAAAATTCACACACAACATAAATAAATGTTATCATACTTAAAATTCATCCATGAATTCACACAGAATCTGACTCATAAATTACCTCATATACTGAACTATGGCATAAAGTCAATACATAAATACATACTGAAATTCATAACTTCATTACATATAATCAAAACAAAGGCTAAACATGCCTCTCAAAAGATAACAACTATTAACTTGCATGGATACTACACATGCCTCAAAAAGCATATACACATACACACAAGATTCAAAATACAAAATCCAACTCCAAAACTAGCCACTCTACACAGGCCTCTTGCCCTGAGATGACTGATCAAAAACTGCTGGAATACCTGAAATATATCCCAACAACACGAAGTGAGAAAATCGTAAACTCAGGGTTTATGGAGAAGTCTTCACCCGTGAGTTCACTTCCTGTATAAAAGGCCAGATACATAGTATAACATACATCATACAAGCACAAAATAATACCAGACTACTCGTATGTACAGATAACTCCAAGAATTAAATCCCAATAGCAGCCAAAGCCAACCAGTCCAGGTGAACTCTTAGCCTATCTGAATATGTTCATTGTACAAGAACCAATATATCATAACTCATTTCACATCAAATCATGTTATCATCTATATGAATGCAACTACACTATATATCCGACTATCACAAAACACAAATATACAGATATACCTCCAAGATCATGAAATCCGAGTAGAACAAAAAAGAGGAAGAATCCTCCTAAACCAAGAGCTTATGTCTTGTAGCTCCTAGCAAGTTTACTTGTACCACAAGTAACTAAGTCAAATCCTTCGAACACTGATTAGGAATCATTGTATCTCCCAATTCACACATGTACCCAGATATACATTAGATTGGAAATACACACAACATCTTGTAACATAGATTCATATCTTGTCCAATCCACATTACACTCTTTATAAATTCACTCTCAATAATTCATGCCCATGCCACAAGTCAACATATCCTTAATCTTGATATTAGGTTAAACCTACATTCAACATCAACAATTAGAGACTTAATCATTCAAACTTACTTAAACACTCTTCATTTAAGTTTTTAGGGTTTAGTTATTAATTAACTTCAATTTCAACCATATTAACTCAACATGGCCGAAACCTAGCTTGTCCATTTCAACACATTTTCATGCATTCACAACAACAATCAACATTCCATTTAACAATCCATCATGCATCAAAATATACAATTAAACTTTTTATGCAAAATCATTACTTTATTGATTCTTTAAGTATCAATTCACTTTCACAAGTTCAAACACTTAAACCAATCATTCAATTACACTTTGTTATTCACCAAATACACATAACATCATTCAAAATGAATTAAATAACAAGGATACCATTTGAAACACAAATGGCCGAAGCACACACATAGGTTAATTCCATGACTTTCATGCATTCAAACCTTAATCCAATGACATCAAACAATCAAGCACACATTGAATCCATGCTACAAACATTCAATTAATCATGTGACATACAAACCCTAAACTAACTAGGTTTGACCGATTCATATGCATAAGTAAATACTTAGGAATTCGTTGTATTTTCATCACATAATTCATTAACAAATCATCATAAAATCCCAATTCCATCATCATTCAGATATCAACACATCATTATCATACACTTAGCATGCATAGTCAAAATTACAACTTGAAGCATTAACAATTTGCATGCATTTTTCTTGACATATAAACCATTAATTAAACATATAATCATCAATTAAACATCACACCACATCAACAACATATACATATCATCAAACCATATCAAACCCTAATTTACTATTCATGGCCGAATCTTGAAGTTAGGGTTATGCTATTTTCTTGCAATTTTTCAAGAATTCAAGATGTTAACTTTGATTTACATGATTAATCAACCAATTTCCAATATAAAACCACTTCAAAATTCATCATCAACATACATAGAAATTCATGTTGAACACAAGAACACAAATGTTCATAAATCATCGTCCATTCAACATAGTTGTCATCAATTACCTTGTATAGCTTCCTTTAGGTAACCTTAAGTTTTTCCAACATAAAAACCAAGTAAAAACTCATCCAAAACACCATAGGGAAGCAACCATATCCAACCTTCAAGAGGGAATATCTCATTCAAAATAAGGCTAGAAGGTGTATGGTTGACATGAGCTGTCAAACTCGAGCAAATTAATAAAATCAGGTTTATGAAAATTTGTAGTAGAGCGTCAACCTGAGTCGTCTCTCAAGGAAATCGTAAGGATTAAATTCGCAGATTAAACCAGAAAATAAAAGGGGAAGTTTTGTTCGCTTTGAATAAGAATTAAAACAAAACGTAAAAATTAAAATTGAAATTTGTAATTAAAATAACCAACCTAAGGTTAGGATTCCTAGGACTTCTTTCCTTGGATAAAAAGATACTAGAATCGTGATTGATCTCAATTGGATCAGAATCCTTGTTTTCAATTGAGAACCCTCTCTACGCGATCGCTTAGCGTTTGATCAAATACGGTTCTTCTACTCATACAATCGTAGAGTATTAGCCCGTTTGACTTAAGGTCATAGGATTAATCAATCTAATCATCAAATCTGATGATTAATCTCTTTCCATAATCATAATTGTGAATCTCAAATTGAATATCCACAGTCGCACGATATCAATCTGAGTTTGGAAGAGAAACAAATCTGATTTAAAGGAAAGGTTCAGATCCTCTAGACTCTTCCATGGAATCCATTACCCTTAGATTGATTAAAGGTTCTTAGCCTTGCATGGCTAAGGTAAACATAATTAAAAATTCAAAAGAAGAAGAAGAAGATATGAAGAACATAAAAATGTAGATTGATCCTTCAGAGAAAAGCCGTCAAACATACAAACTCCAAAACGAAGAATGCCGGCAAGTTTCCTAAACGAACCCTTTTAACCCACATCACAATCGGGTTAGGGTTCAACTAATTTTGGCCCACAATAATAAAATAAAAAAATCAGAACTAAAACAATGGGTTATGGCCTTAAACACAGTGGGTTCTAATTTAATTTACAAGTCCAAATGTCAAAATAAATTTCTAGCAAAATACGTCCATTTTGGGCTCAGGTTTAGACCATATTTTCGTCCGAATTTAGATTCAATGGATGAAATAGAGATTGTAGCCCTTTCTGTTAGCTACAAAACGCAAGAAGAACGGAATCAATCGGACATATGTAGAGTGAGATATGGTCAAAATACGAAAGTATTGTAAATTTAGAAAATTCTGATAAAATTCAATTAAACTCAATTAAAATCTAGAATTCTAATTTGACCTAAAAGATCTTTATTTAACTCAAATAAATCGTAAAAATACTAACCAAGAGTAATAAATAAGTGTAACAAAATATGCGTTATCAAATTCCCCCCACACTTATCTTTTTGCACTTCTGGGCAAAAACTAAAACTCAAAACAAACAAAAGTAAAAATTAAAAGATTAACCTATCCTTTCTAAAAATTGTCAAGAATACAGAGTTTGAATATGGATCACAGAAATTCAACAAACCAACAAGTCAAAACATAAATTCCTTCATCTCAAATTACAGAACCTGGTAATCTCAATTGATATAGTTGATAATGCAAAATGGTCTCTCAAATGTATGGGGTAAATAAGTGTATCACTCCAATTCTACTCAAGAAAAATTGTCCTACCATAGGCTTGCTCAAGTTCTACTTCTCCGCTACTAAGAATAAATGCATGCATGCATAAATCAAGAGGACTTTATTAAAGGTTAAATTGGGGCTGGGGTGAAGTTATGGGTGAGTATGGAAAAGAGAGGTTAAACACCCATAAATTTAAAAGAGCACTAACAAAATAAAAATTGTACTAACGAAACATAACTAAAATAAAAATAGAAAAAACACAACACAAATAGCTAAAATTTTCTTTCATTTTTTTTGTTTTTTTCATATATATTTTTCATTCATTTTTTTTATGGTAAAATTAACATATTAAATGACTCCTCCCCCACACTTAAAGTATTGCACGTCTCGCACAAACCCCCACACTTAAATACAAAACTATAGTGAAACCAATGCTCAGTAAATTTTTAGGGTGGGGAATTAATTGATTTTTCACTTAAGCTAGTGATGTGGCTAAGAAAAAGAGGATATAAGGCACAAAGGGGCCAACCAAAGGGAATATAATGCAAGGGATGACTATTTGGCTAAAGTGGAAAAAATAAAAGAAAGAAGGCCTCAATCATATCTATGCATGTAAATGAAAAATGTAATTTCAAAAAGAACAAGAGCAAGTTCTAGAGAACAACAATCAAGAGTATAAGCACACAAGAAAGAAAGAATGGTAGATGATAAGATCTATTCATATAGGCCCAAATTCTCACCAAAGGGCATACCAATCACATATCAGCATCACAAAATCAATTACCAAGTCGAGTAATCCAAGAATTAAGAACTCAGTCTAACCAGAGTGATCCATCACAAGTATCAAATCCAATTCAACTATGTATGACTCAACAAATATCAGAAAGAACAGAATAATCTACTTATTGACCCTAAACTAAAATTAAAAATTCAAATAAACTGAAAGGTAAAGAAAATAGGAAAAGAACTCCCTGTCCCCCTTAAGGAGGATAAACAGCATCAGTGAGCAGAGCCTCTGTCTCCACAGGTTGCTTCTGGGGTCCTTCATGAACAACTTTGAGATGATGACCAATCATTGTAAAAGTCTTCCTCGTCTGCTTATCACACAACTTTGGGGGCTTTCTTTTATGTGTGCATTTCTTCTTCTCTTGATCCTTTCTTCCAAACTTACACATACTTTTCTGCATACTAAAAACATAGGAAGAACTTTTTGGTACCCATTCCATCTTGGGTCCATGAGGGTTAAGATCAAAATCATTATCAGAATGGGAGTCTTGCCTAACTTCAAATTTAGTACAAATTCAGAATTAACATTAATAGGCAAGTCAGAATCCACATGTAATGCACAATCACTAATCAATTCAGAATCAACCTTATCAGCCACATCATGAATCACATTTATGCATGAAACTGGATGCTCAACCTGAACCTTAGAATGCTTCATGAAATCAAATATACTGAAATGTACAATGCTATCACCAAATTCCATGGAAAGAGTCCCATCATGCACATATATTTTGGTCCTTGTAGTTTTCAAAAAGGGCCTCCCAAGTATGATTGGGGGCCTACTACTAGGAGACTCACCCTCCATATCTAAAATGTAAAAGTCGGCAGGGAATATCAGGTTATTCCCTCTGACTAAAACATTTTCAATTAAACTAGAAAGGTGAGCATTGCTCCTATTGGCTAACTGGATAACAACACTAGTAACACGCAAATGACCAAGACCAAGGGACTTATAAACAGATTCAGGCATGACATTAATGGAAGCACCTAAGTCTAGCATGCAATAATCAAATATAGAACTTCTAATAATGCAGGGAATACTAAATGTACCTGGATATTTGCATTTCTCAGGCATGGGTTGGATGAGGGCTGATACATTACGGCTCACGCTAACTAGCTCGTCTCTCTTTAGTTGCCTCTTATTGATGCATAATTCTTTTAGCAATTTGGCATATTTTGGAATCTGCTTAATCGCATCTAAGAGAGGAATGTTAACTTCAACCTTCCTGAATGTGTCTAGCTTCTCCTCCATTGTGTTATTTCTGCCAATTTCTTGGAATTGATGCTCTTTGAGGGAAGGGAAGCGGAATGGAGATCTTAGGCTCATTGTCAACTTTTCGCTTCTCTTGCGCTGTCTTATTTTTTTTCGGTGCTAGTTCATCCTCAGCTATAGCTTGCTGGGGCTTATTCAGTTACTTGCCTGACCTAAGAAATATAGTGCTGACATTTGCATTCCCTTTTGGATTTGAAATTGTTTGCGAAGGAAGAAAACTGCTGGAACTTTGAGGTTGAACCTGGCTCATTGATGTTATCAATTGCCCAATGTGTTTGTAGGTTCTGAATTGTAGATTCGGTTCTATGCTGGAATTGCAAGTTACTCGTCCCCATCTGTTTCACCAAATTTTCTAGTGAAGGACCATTATTGCTCTGTTGTTGGGCTTATGGGTCCTGTTGGAATTGATGTGGAGGTGCAGCCTGCTGGAAATTTTGCCTCTGCTGATAAGGAGGAAGGCTCTGCTAGTTCAGATTCTGATTCCACTTCAAGTTGGGATGATCCTTCCAGCCAGAATTATAACTATACGAGAAGGGATTTTATTGCTGCTGCTGATACTGTAATTTTCTAGGAAAAACTCCTACTACAGCTATTGTCTGGTCAACTGGAAGGATGCTATCATAAAAGGAGGGGCAAACATTTGTAGGATGAAGATGATTACAACAGATGCCACACGGGTTGCTCATCTGTGGAGTGGGAGGCTGCACTATCTGTGTTTACTGCCATTGTCTCACCAGCGAGTTTAACTCATCAAGCTTATTTTCAATTCTTTGATTGTCCATGCTTAATGCTACTGTAGGAGCTGCTGAAGATTGGAGTGGGGATGCTTGCACTTGGAACACCGCATTGCTATTCGCCCTGTGCCAAATTATTGAGCATTGGCTTCCATCTCTACAATCAATTCTTTTACAGCAACATGTGTTTTATTGACCAAGACTCCACCACTAGCTGCATCTAAAAGATTTCTGTCCATGAGAAGTAACCCTTCATAGAAGTACGCAATCAGCAGTTGATCTGGGATTTGATGGTGCGGGCAGCTTGCACACAACCTCTTGAATCGCTCCCAGTACTCTTGCAAGTTCTCCCCATTTGCTTACCTTATGCCACTTATTTCTTTTCTGATTGAAGTGGCTCTTGAAGATAGGAAGAATTTTTCCAGAAAGAGTCTGGCCATATCATTCCAACTTCTAATGGAGGATGGCTCCAGATAGTATAACCAATCCTTAGCTCCACCATCTAAAGAAAATGGAAAAGCCCTCAGCTCGATTTGCTCCTCATCTACTCCTTGTGGCTTCATAGTACTGCATACCACATGGAACTCCTTCAGATGCTTACGAGGATCCTCACCTGCAAGACCATGGAACTTTGGTAGCAAATGAATCAAACCAGATTTTAATTCAAATGCAACATTTAAATCAGGATAACGAATACATAATGGCTGATAATTTTCAACATCAGGTTCAACCAATTATTTCAAACTTCTGTTAGCCATGATTTCAGAATTAACTAGAGAATCACAAGAAGAGGTAAAATCTACTCTATTGAAAGAACTAGAACAATTAAAATCAGTATACTCAGAAATAGGATCAAGTTTAGCAATTCTACTATAAGTCAACCTACGAGGTCTTGTAGCAGCATGCAATGTTCTCTCTATTTTAGGATCAATTGCAAACAAATCATTAACATTGATATTACTCCTAGTCATATATCATAGGCGCAGGCAGAAAGCAAGAATTGCTATCGAACATACGAAAACACACGAAACTTATGAAAACAATGAAAATAAATATAGAAAAACTAGCAAATGATTTTTAAAAATTATAAGACCACCACACAAAAATTGTAATTGATCCTAGGAACTAAAAATCAAATAATTTTTTTGCAAAAAATAAAATCAAATAGTAAATGAAGAAATTTGGAAAAACCAAGGCCTGATTCATGAGGCATAGCCTCATGACTTTTGGCAGGGATAATCGTCTCCTTCAGCTCACCAATTTTCAGAGCAATCAGAGCAAGTCGAACAAGTTCAGAAATACCCGATACGTCCTGAAACGATAAAGAAATAGCAAAAAAGATTAGAAAAGGACTGAATTTCGCGAAATTAAGGGTGACCCCACTCCCTTTTAGGGAGTGACTTGTGCTCAGAAGGTCGAATTCCTTTCAGAATTGAAACTTAAGAACGATCTGGATAAGACAATCGTCTTTCCAATCACCAAAAAACAACTAGAATCGTGAAAGAACTAATTAAACTAATTTTTTTTTAATAAACTTAATTAATAAAACATAACCAAACAAAAAGTAAAAATCCAAGAAAAATATGGTCAGAATAAAAGGGATTTATATTCCAAACAAAAAATTAAGAAAAACGATGAAAACCGATGCAATTTTCCCGACAACGACGCCAAATTTGACACGAGCTGTCGAACTCGCGCAAATTAATAAAATCAGGTTTCTGAAAATTTGTAGTAGAGCGTCAACCTGAGTCGTCTCTCAAGAAAATCACAAGGATTAAAATCACAGATTAGAACATAAATTAAAGGGGGGTTTGTTTGCTTTGGATAAGAATTAAAACAGAACGTAAAAATTAAAATTGAAATTCGTAATTAAAATAACCAACCTAAGGTTAGGATTCCTAGGACGTCTTTCCTCGGATAAAAAGATACTAAAGTCATGATTGATCTCAATTGAATTGGAATCATTGTTTTCAATTGAGAACCCTCTCTAAGCGATCGCTTAGCGTTTGATCAAATACAGTGCTTCTACTTATACAATCGCAGAGTATTAGCCCGTGACTTAAGGTCATAGGGTTAATCAATCTAATTATCAAATCTAATGATTAATCTCTTTTCATAATCGCACGATATCAATATGAGTTTGGAAGAGAAACGAATCTAATTTAAAGGAAAGGTTCAAATCCTCTAGACTCTTCCGTGGAATCCAATACCCTTAGGTTAATTAAAGGTTCTTAGCCTTGCATGGATAAGGTAAACATAATTAAAAATTAAAAAGAAGAAGAAGAAGAGATGAATAACAGAAAAATGTAGATTGATCCTTGACAGAAAAGCCGTCAAATGTATAAACTCCAAAACGAAGAATGCCGACAAGTTTCCTAAACGAACCCTTTTAACCCACATCACAACCGGATTAGGGTTCAACTAATTTCGGCCCACAATAATAAAATAAAATAAAATCAGAACTAAAACAATGGGTTTGGGCCTTAAACACATTAAGTTCTAATTTAATTTACAAGTCCAAACGTCAAAATAAATTTCCAGCAAAACACGTCCATCTTGGGCTCAGGTTTCGACCATCTTCCCGTCCGAATTGGGCTTCAATGTCTGAAATAGAGATTGTAGCTCTTTCGAGTGAGATATGACCAAAATACGAAAGTAGTATAAATTTGGATAATTCTAACGAAAAATAATTAAACTCAATTAAAATCTAGAATTCTAATTTGACCCAAAAGATCTTTATTTAACTCAAATAAATCCTAAAAATACTAACCAAGAGTAATAAATAAGTGTAACAAAAGATGCATTATCAATGGTTTTAGGGGTTTTGCTTACAAGCTCACAAGGAATCTTTTTCATGTTGAAAAACTTTCTTAAAATAATAGCTAGAAATCAAGTTCTCTCAAACTCTCTCGCACCATGGATGCTAAGGTCATAGAGAAGAAGAAGGAGAAGATATTTTGTGTGTCTTGAAGAAAGAAAAGGAAGATGACAAGTGGTCTGAAATTAAAAAGCTTAAAGGTTTAGTTTTTATTACTTTTTAACTTAGATATTTTTATCAAACTTTAACCAAACATCCAAGACAAGACTTCCACTTGCTCCATCAGATTTTTGTGCATGGAGATGGGTCCAATAAGCATGCAAACTGACTTGGTCTTGTAAAGGTAGGATAGCACACGAATTTTGACTTTTTCAATGAATAAAGTAACTTAATTTTCATTGGTTTTCACTTTACACATCACACACTTGAACTTTTGACCAACCAATCACACAATAACATAATTACGCATCTCAAATAGAAAACAAAGCAAGACATTCATCTTTGACTAAAGATTAAGCCTAGGTGTAAAGTTAAAGCTTACTTTTTAAACTAGTTGACTTTTTAATTAATCAATTTTTGACTTAATTATTTAAATTATTCTACACATCATTTAATTAAATTAGACACATATATAACCCTTATAATTTATCACAGAATTTAACTAGACTGTCAGAACTCAAATCAGACCTGTTTTGCAAAATTACCAAAGTACTCCCATTACATAATTTCTGTATTTTTGTATCAAACACAACTTATGTTCTTTTTAGGTTCTAATTGACTTGTTAGGCATGAATTGTATCCTCACATCTATTATCATGATAGTTTCGGGATTCAAAAGTCAGAATTTCCTTAACAGTCACAAAATTCACACACTATCTTACTTAACTCTCAATTTCACGCAATTTGATAATTATGGTTGTTATAGTGTTTGAATCCATGGGAGCTTGAAGTAAGCTTTCCCCAAAGAGTGAGTGTTTGAATATAAAGGACTATATGATGTGATGTATAAGGCTTGATAGTATAAGTTTATAATATATGTTATGACATTTTCAGTTATTTGATGTGACCATCATATAGTATAAGCTTATATATCAGGATCCCTTAATACATTAAAATGATGTATAAGCTTATCAGGTCCAAGGCGTGGAATAAACCCTAATAAGGGATTGATGTATTAGGTGCCATATGTCTCTTCCCCTTCTACCCATTTCTTCCCCCATTTGTTCACCCCTGTTTATCTCTCTGGTGTTCTCAAATACCTTGCTGCTGAGGTTCCTGCTTTTGTTGTTTTACTCGATTTATTTGTTTATTTAAATTTTGTTATTTAGTTGTGCTTTTTTTTTCTGATGTTTGAGATGTTGTGGTGTTATTTTGGGGGTTTAGGTTTTGGAACTTTTTGGGAACGCTGCGAGGGATAACAAAAAGATGAGGATCATACCGAGGCACATTTAACTTGCTACGAGGAACGATGAGGAACTGAGCAAACTGATGGAATTTGTCACCATTGCTAATGGTGGTGTTTTTCCCAACATTCACCAGAATTTGTTGCCAACTATCAATTTCTCAAAATGAAAGAACCACAAAACAAAAAAGAAATCCAGCAGCTCACAGGACGACTTGCCGCCCTCACAAGGTTCCTACCTAAGTCGGTAGAGAAGTCTCTTCCTTTCTTCAAACTCTTAAAAAAGGAAATTGAATTTGGATAGGGAGAAGAATGTAAGATGACTTTCAATGAGATAAATAAATGCTTCTGAGTCCCACCCGTGTTGTCAAAGCCGGAGTCAGGGGAGACACTAATTTTGTATCTTTCTGTGGGCTAAGAAGCAGTTAGTGCCGCACTAGTACGAGAGACAAGTAAAGGCCAACAACCGGTATATTTTGTTAGTCGGACCTTGCAAGGACCAAAGCTCAGATACCAAAGCTTAGAAAAGGTTGCCTTTGCCTTGTTGACCACGGCAAGAAGACTTCGACCTTATTTTCAAGGACGACGGATAATCGTAAGAACGAATCAGCCCATTCGACAAGTATTGCATAATCCAGATCTGGCTGGAAGAATGATAAATTGGGCAGTGGAACTCCCAGAGTTTGATATATCATATGAACCTCGGCAAGTAATAAAGTCGCAAGCTCTGGTCGATTTTGTAATGGAACTATCTCCCACCAAAAGGGAACTCGACCCAGTAAATGATATCTGGACAATCTACGCGGATGGATCATCAAACATTAAGGGAAGTAGAGCCGGGGTGATAATTAAAATCCTTCAAAGAATGTACATCGATCACTCATTATAGCTCGGGTTCTAAACTTTGAACAACCAAGCCGAGTACAAAGCTTTCCTGGCAGGGCTACTGCTGGCAAGGGAACATGGAGCTAAAAGAATCAAAATTCTTAGTGCCTCCCAACTCGTGACATCCCAAGTTGAGGGAAAATACCAAGCCAAAGGCCCCCTCATGATGAAGTATCTCGACAAAGTCAAGGATATGTTGGGCGAGTTCGACGAAGCAATAGTACAATACATTCCAAGAGATGAGAACACTAGAGCAGACATATTGTCAAAGCTCGCAAACACCAAGAGCTCGGGAAATCACAGAACTGTGATCCAACAAAGTATCCTAGAACCAAGCTGCATTATATTGGTCACTAATGGAGAAGACTGGAGAAAGGCTATAGTTGCTTACCTAGAAAAAGGAACTCTCCTGGACGAGGTCTTAGAGGCCAAAAAATGATCAGAAAATCGGCAAGTTATACCGTGCTCGAAGGACAACTACATAAGAAAGGATTTTACACTCCAATGCTAAAATGCCTAGATCCAAACGAGGCGGATTATGTTTTGACCGAGATCCATGAAGGCATTAATGGTCATCACTTAGGAGGCAAATCATTAGCTCGAAAAGCATTACGAGTTGGATACTACTGGCCCACAATGGAGGCTGACGCCAAAGAGCACGTAAAGAAATGTGACCAATGCCAAAAACATGCACATGTCCATTATGCTCCCCCAGAGGAGCTCCAATGTATCACGACACCCTGGCCATTTTATAAATGGAGAATGGACCTCCTAGGTCCGTTCATTGCTATAGAAGGACAACCGTCCATCTTGGGCTCAGGTTTCGACATCTTCCCGTCCGAATTGGGCTTCAGTGGTTGAAATAGAAATTGTAGTCCTTTCTGTTAGCTAAAAAACACTATAAGAATGTAGTCAATCAGACATCTGTAGAGTGAGATATGGACAAAATACGAAAGTAGTGTAAATTTGGAAAATCCTGACGAAAATCAGTTAAACCCAATTAAAATCTAGAATTCTAATTTGACCCAAAAGACCTTTATTTAACTCAAATAAATCCTAAAAATACTAACCAAGAGTAATAAATAAGTGTAACAAAATATGAGTTATCAAATTCTCTCACACTTATCTTTTTGCACTCCTAGGCAAAAACTAAAACAGAAAGCAAAGACTAAGATCAACCAATCCTTTTTAACAATCACCAAGCATACAGAAAATACACAAAGATCATAAGTCTTCAACAGATAAACCAATCAGGACAGGAATTCCCTAATCTCAAATCACAAGTCATGCTAATTTCAACTACACATGCCAATTACAGAAAATGGTTCCTTACAGGATGCCCTCAATTTTTTTTAAGTGTATCAGGTAATCAGTGTATCACTCAAATCTACTCAAGAAAATTATTCTACCATAGGCTTGCTCAAGTTCTACTTCTCCACTGCCACTAACACATGCATGCACATATCAAGTGGGCTTTATGCAGAGTTGTAATGGGGTTGAGGTGAAGGTATGGATGAAATATGAAAAAGAAGGTTAAACGCCTCAAAAATCTATAAGAGCAAAAGTTAAGAACTACACTAAGAAAATAAAAATAAAGATAATAAAAAAATAGAAATAAACACACACACACACACACACACACACACATATATATATTATATACTACTTTTTGCTTTTCTTTTTCTTTTTTTCTTTTTTTTTGAATCAATACAGTCAAAACACATAGCAGAAAGGAATTGGATGGTCACCCCCACACTTAAACTTTTGCACGTCTTGGGCAAAACCCCACACTTAAACACAACATTACAATGAAATTAATGCTCAGTAAATCTCCAGGGTGTGGAATTAATTGGTTTTTCACTTAGGCTTGTAATGTGGCTTAAGAAACAAAGGATATAAAGGGTCAAAGGGCACCAAAGGACAATAATGTAAGGGATGGCTATCTAGCTAAAGTGGGTAGGAAAATAAAAGAAAAAAATGGCTCAATCATATTCATGCATGTAAGTGAAAAATGAAGTTTCAAAAAGAATCGGAGCAAGTTTTAGAAAACAAAGATCAAGAGCAGAAGCACACAAGAAAGAAAGAATGGCCAGAAGATGCATGCCATGTATACAAGCTCAAAACCTCACAAGGGTCAACCAAATCATGCAATCAACAGCATAATATCAATCAACAGGTATTGCAATCCAAGAATCGAGATCAGAGCCTAACAGACTATGTTATCAAACATTGTGATCTAAGTCTACTCCATGTATCACTCAATGATTACCAGAAAGAATAGAAAAATCTACCTATGAAAATCAAAAACTAAAAGAAAGAAAAGAAAAGAAAATGCAAATAACAGAAAGAAAAGAAAAGAGGGAAGATAACTCCTTGAACTCCCTAAGGAGAATAAATAGCATCAAGCAACCTGATCTATGCTTCCACCTTTGTATCCTCAGGTTGATGCGGTGTTCCTTCATAGAAGGGCTTCAGACGATGCCCATTCACAGTAAATGTGTCCCCAGTCTATTTGTCTTTTAATTCAACTGCACCATATTGAAAGACATTAGTAATAACAAATGGACCATCCCATCTTGATCTAAGCTTACCAGGCATGAACTTAACATGAGAATTAAACAGTAGAACATTCTGGCCCACTACAAACTCTTTCCTCAGAATCTGCTTGTCATGGAATGCCTTTATTTTTTCTTTATATATCCTGGAACTCTCATAAGCATCCAATCTCAGCTCTTCTAATTCTTGCAGGTGTAGTTTCCTCTCCACTCCTGACTGGATAAGATCCATGTTGCATTGCTTCACAGCCCAATATGCTTGATGCTCCAACTCTACCGGAAGATGACATGCTTTTCCATAAACAAGTCGGTAAGGGGACATCCCAATCAGAGTCTTGTAGGTAGTCCTGTACGCCCACAAAGCATCTTCAAGTCTCTTGCTCCAATCCTTCCTGTTAGAATTAACTGTTTTCTGAAGGATTTACTTGATTTCTCTGTTTGAAATTTCAGCTTGGCCATTGGTCTGTGGATGGTATGCAGTGGCTACTTTATGAATTACACCATATTTCTTCATTAATCCAGCCATGCTTCGATTGCAGAAGTGAGAACCTTGGTAACTGATAATAGATCTAGGAATGCCAAACCTACAGAAAATGTTAGATCTGACAAAATCTACAAAACCAGCAGAGTCATCAGTCCTGGTGGCTTTCACCTCAACCCATTTAGATACATAATCAACAACCAAGAGAATGTATGTAAATCCAAAAGAAATAGGAAATTGACCCATAAAGTCAATACCCCAAACATAAAAAATCTCACAAAAGAGTATAGGGTGCTGGGGCATTTTATGCCTATGGGAAATACTACCTGCTCTCTGAAAATTATTGCAAAACTTACAGAACTTATATGCATCATGAAATAGAGAAGGCCAAAACAAACCAGAATCTAATACTTTCCTAGCAGTTTTTTGTGGTCCAAAGTGACCACCACAAGCATATGGATGACAAAAATTCAAAACAGATTGAAATTCAATATCAGGCACACATCTCCTAACTATTTGGTCACTACAAAATCTCCACAAATAAGGATCATCCCACACATAATACTTAGACTCACTTTTCAATTTTAGGGTCTGAGCCTTAGTGGAATCAACAGGAAGAACACCAACAACCAAGTAATTAACCATATCAGCAAACCAAGGAAATTTACCTTGCAGCTGTAAAAGCTGCTCATAAGGAAAATGATCATGAAAAGGGAGAGGATCAGATGAAAGAGAAGTGATGCAGCTTAAGTGATCAGCTACCTGGTTTTCTGCTCCACTTCTATCCTTGATTTCAATGTCAAACTCTTGGAGCAGCAACATCCACTGGATGAGTCTAGGCTTAGCATCTGCTTTCTTTGAAAGAAATTTCAAAGCTACATGGCCAGAGAAAACAATAACCTTAGTATCTAACAGATATGACTGAAACTTATTAAGAGAAAATATTATAGCCAATAGCTCTTTTTCAATGGTTGTATAATTTACTTGGGTCGAATCCAAAGTCCTGGAGGCATATGCAATGACATGTGGGCTTTGTTGACCCGCTGAGCAAGAACAACTCCAACAGCATAGTTGGAGGCATCACACATCAACTCGAATGGAAGGGACCAATCAGGTGACTGAATCACTGGGCAATAGATATGCAGCACTTCAGATGATCAAAAGCTCCCTTGCATGCATCACTAAACTCGAACTCAATGTCTTTCCGGAGAAGGTTGGAAAGTGGTAGGACAATCTTGCTGAAATCCTAAATGAAGCACCTGTAAAATCCTGCATGACCAAGAAAAGAATGAACTTCCCGCATAGAGGCGGGGTAAGGCAAAGAAATAATAACATCAATTTTAGCAGGATCTACTTCAATTCCCTTTTTTAGACACTACATGTCCTAACACTATTCCCGACTCAACCATGAAATGACATTTTTCAAAATTCTGCCCAAATTACCCAAACAAACATCAAAAGAAGACATATATACACTAAAATCATCCATAAATACTTCCATGAAGTCATCTAAAAACTCAGAAAAGATGCTTACCATGCAACATTGGAAAGTACCTAGTGCGTTGCAAAGGCCAAAGGGCATCCTCCTATATGCATATGTGCCAAAAGGACATGCGAAGGTGGTCTTCTCCTGATCCTCAAGTGCAATATGAATCTGAAAGTAACAAAAATATCTGTCCAAGAAACAGTAATGAGACTTCCCAGCTAACCGCTCAAGCATCTGATCAATAAATGGCAAAGGGTAGTGATCCTTGTGAGTTGCTTGATTTAGTCTATGGTAATTTATGCAGACTCTCCAACTGTTCAGAGCTCTTGCTGGAACCAGTTCATTTTTCTGATTTGCCACTACAGTCACTCCAGACTTCTTGGGAACCACTTGAACCAGGTTGACCCACTGGCTATCTGAAATGGGATAAATGATGCCGGCCTGTAAAAGCTTGGTGACTTCCTTCTTCACCACTTCTAGGATAAGCGGGTTCAGGCGCATCTGGGGTTGCCTCACTGGTTTAGCACCTTCTTCAACCAAAATGCGGTGCATGCACATGGAATGGCTGATTCCCACAATATCTGCTAAAGTCCATACAATTTCCTTTCTATTTTCTTTCAGCAATGTCAGAAGCTTTTTCTCCTGCTCAGGTAGAAGGTTCTTGGCCACTATCACAGGTAACTGCTAATTTTTCTCCAGATATGCATACTTCAAATGGTCAGGCAGAACCTTCAGTTCCAACTTAGGTGGCTGCTCAGTGGATGGAAGAAGTCTAATGGGTGCAGGTTCTGCAGAAAACATATTAACAGCTATGCCTGCAATTAAATCCTCAGAAACAGAATCATGATCATCAATAATTTCAACAGACAATTCAGAATTTAACATCAATGCATAACCACTGTGCAAAACAGAATCAAAGGAAAACTCATCATCATGATAAGAATTAGAAACAGAACCCGAATCATCATTCAACCACATGAAAAATCAGAATCAAGGAAGGATGAAAATTCTGGATATTTAGCAGTTAAATCATCAGAGATATCATCAACCGCTTCATCTATTACATCAATGCAGAAAATAGAATGCTCTTCCCTAGGATGTTTCATGGCATCAAAGATATTAAAATGTACAATGCTATCACCAAACTTCATGGAAATAGTACTAGAATGAACATCTATCTTGGTCCTAGCTATTTTCATAAAAGGCCTACCAAGTATAATGGGTGCTCTACTAATGGAAGTCTTACTCTCCATCTCTAGAATATAAAAATCAGCAGGAAAAATCATATTATTCACTCTGACCAATACATCCTCAATCAAACCAGATGGATGAGCATTACTTCTATTAGCCAACTGAACAACAATACTCCTAAACTAACATTAATTGATGCTTCTAAATCTAGTAGCACGCAATGGACCAAGACCAAGAGGCTTATACAAAGATTCAGGCATAACATTAATGGATGCTCCTAAATCTAACATGCAATCATGAAAAATAGAATTTCTAATAATGCAAGGAATAGTAAACGTCCCTGGATCTTGGCACTTCTTGGCCATGAGCTGAATAAGTGCTGACACATTCTGATTGATGCTAACTCACTCATCTCCTTTCAACCTCCTCTTGTTGGTGCACAACTCCTTCAGAAACTTGGCATATCTTGGAATTTTCTGAATCGCATCCAGGAGTGGGATGTTTACCTCTACTTTTTTGAAGGTGTCAAGAATCTCTTTTTCTTGAGCTTTTGCCGCTTGCTTTTAGACTGAGTGAAACTCCAGATTGCTGAAGGCCATCTGTTTCACTAAGTCCTCCAAGGAAGAACCATGTCCACTATTTTGCTGCTGCACTGGTCGTTGTTGTTGCATCTGCTGGGGAGTAGCTTGTTGGAAGTTTTGTCTCTGCTGTGGGATGAATTGCTGCTTCTACTGATATGGAATATTTTGCTGATTCTGGTTCCATATGAAGTTGAGATGATTCTTCCAGCCAGGATTGTATGTGTTGGAGAATGAATTATCCTGCTGTTGGAACTATGGTTTCCCAGAAAAAATGCAGCTACTGACTGATCTGCAGGAATGGTGCCCTCTTGCAGAGAAGGACAAACATAAGTGGGATGAGAAGGGTCACCACATATGCCACATGGATAGCCGAACTGTGGAGCAGAAGTCTGGACTGTCTGGGTAACTGCCAACTGTCTCACCATGGTTGCTAATTCATCAAGTCTATTTTCAATTCTCTGATTGTGAGTACTTGATGCCACTACTGGAGGTTGGGTCGGAGTTGCTTGCACCTGGTACACAACACTGCTATTGACTCTCGTTCCAAATTGTTGAGCATTTGCAACCATATTTGAGATCAACGCCTTAGCTACAACAGGTGTTTTGTAAACAAGAGCTCCTCCACTGGCAGCATCAATCAAGTTCCTATCCATAGGTAGCAATCCCTCATAGAAGTAAACAATAAGAAGCTGGTCAAGAATTTGATGATGTAGACAGCTTGCACACAACCTCTTGAATCGTTCCTAGTATTCGTACAAATTTTCTCTATTTGCTTGCCTTATTCCACTGATTTTCTTTTTGATTACAGTGGCCCTTGATGAAGAAAAATACTTCTCGAGGAATAGTCTAGACATATCAGCAACATAAAACAGAAAACAGAGAAATTAGAGAAAGAAGAAGGGAAAGAGGAAGAACGCTATTGACGTGCAGATTCCCCGGCAACGGCACCAAATTTGACGTGGACTGTCGAAGCCACGTAAATTACCGAGCTTTAGGCTTGTAGTGATACGACAACTCAGATCGTCTCCCAAAGAACCTGCTAGAAATCATAAGCACTTTATAAAAATAGAATATATAAGGGAAGAGGGATTTTGTTGATTTGAAATTTAAATAAGAACAGAATTGAAATTGGGATTTAAAACTTAGAATTAAAAGCAATCAACCTAAGGATTTTGGTTTCATTAATTTATTTCGTCATCGCATAAAAAAATATTATCAATTTCTGATTAACCCCAATTGAATTCGGAATCCTCAAATTCAATTGAAAACCCTCTCTAGACTATCGCCTAGCATTTGGTTGAATACAATATTTTAACTATGCAATCGCAGTAGTTTTAACCTGTTCAACTTACGTTAATTGGGTTAATTAATCTGACCATTAAATCTAATGAAAAATTTTCCTTTATAAAATGCGTTCACATTATTCAATTTGAATACCTACAATCGCATGATATTCAACCTGAATTGGGAAAAAATGAAATTAATTAAAAAGTTAAAACAAATCCTCTGAAATAAACTAACGAACCTTTAATCCCTAGATTGATTAAAGGTGTTTAGCCTAGCATCACGAGGTTAAACATCATTCAAAATAAAATAAAAGGAGAGGAAGAAAATGAAGAGAAAAAGAGTACATAATTTGAATTTCAAAGAAAAACTTAAACAATCGTCTAACTCCCAATCTGACTGACGAAAGGTTTCCTAAAGTTCCCCTTAAATAACCCACATTCAGAACGGGTTAGAGTTCCACCACTTCGGCCCATACATAAAATAAAAACTTAATAAAATAAAATAAAACATTAAAATATGGCCTTGGGCCCTAAACACATTGGGTTCTAATTTAATTTACAAGTTTAAACATCAAAATTAATTTCCAGCAAAACACGTGCATCTTGGGTTCAGATTTCGACTATTTTCCTGTCCGCATTGGGCTTCAGTGGCTGAAATAGCGATTGTAGCCATTTCTGTTAGCAGCAAATTGCAACAAGAAAGGAGTCAATCGAACATCTGTAGAGTGAGATATTACCAAAATACGAAAGTAATGTAAATCTGGAAAATTCTGACGAAAATCAATTAAACCCAATTAAAATCTAGAATTCTAGTTTGATCAAAAAGACCTTTATTTAACTCAAATAAATCCTAAAAATACTAACCAAGAGTAATAAATAAGTGTAACAAAATATGCGTTATCACAAACCTAGCTGGTTGAGATCAAACCTGTCGAAATCTAAATCTGAAATGGAAGAAGAGGAAACACAATCACTAAGAACGATAAATGGAGATTGATCCGAGGTTAGGTGAGGAACTCCCACAGAAGTAGCAACAGGAAGTTGGGAAATGTCAAAGTTAGAGAAAGAAGAAGAGGATGAACTACTACCGAGTTCTAAAGTAGGAATCTGATCAAGAATTGATCTAGAGCTCGGACCAGGATCAAAATTAGAATCTTTGGCAACCAAGACTTTTGAGGTTAGAACAGGAGAACCTTCACCAACCTTCAAGACAGTAGAGGAGCCGTCAGTTGAGCATGGTGCTAAGGTTGGCTTGTAAGGAAGTAGAGATTGAATCTGACGACCACCGATCGACCTAGCACTTCCTCTCTGGTGATGGCCAGCCAACCTGGCACTTCCTCTTCCCCGAACGGAAGACACCACCCTTCGCTTACCATGCCCACTTTGGTGACTAAACAAAAGCAGTTGTTTTGTCTCCTCCTTAATGTAATCTTCACCGTAGAAACAGAAACAGATTGACTTGGGCAGTGTTATAATAAACTCCTGCTCTTTCAAGTCCTTTCTGTAGATACAAGGTATGTTTTGATGATAACAAAGTGGCAACAACAAAAAGATAAGAGTATTGATCAAGACCAAAAAGCATAAACCATATGTGGATATTGAAGATGAATGATGTAGCCACACAAGAAGAGTGATGTCACATCAAAGTGGCAAGATCATTGGATCAAGAGCAACAAGAAATAATTAGAAGAGAAATATCAAGATCAAAGACAACTAACCATGAACAACATCAAGCTCAATACCATAACCATGGGGACAAATGATAAAAACCAACAAAGTGTCAAGTATTGTCATATTCAACAAGTCAAAACCTCAAGTTCAGGTAAAGATCCAAGACACAAGACAAGAAGCTAAGTCTAAAATCATATTTAGAATATATCTTTAGGACTTAGAATATATGTGACTCAAACTTTTTCTCAAATTAAACGTGTTTTTCAAATTGCATAATCATAAAATTTATATACTTGAAAGAAATTTGAAATATCCATGGAAAAGATCCTTGACATATTTTATAACTTCAAAACATATTTATCAAGTCAAGATCTTTCACAAAAAGTAGTTGGAAGCAAGCTAGAACACATTTGAACTTAAAATTTGTTGCTTAATTTCGCTGCTGTCTTCCATACAATTTTTCGTATCTAAGATGATGGATTTGGATCTTGTGATATTCATAAAAGTTGTAGATCTATCTTTTATCTTTTCAACGAGACCAAGATCACATCAATTCGACATGTATAACTCAAATTATAGCCAAAATACAAAACAATGTTGTTGTTGTCAAGTTGAGAAACAGATCCCAACGGCTATAAAACGGCTAGTTTTTCAAAAGTGATCCCAACGGCTATAAACAACTATAAAATGGCTAGTTTTTCAAATGATATCCCAATGGCTATAAAAGGATAGTTTCCCAACGGCTATAAACAGCTAGTTTCCCAACGGCTATAAACGACTAGTTTTCCAACGGCTATAAACGGCTAGTTTTCCAATGGCTATAAACGGTTAGTTTTCAATGAAAACACTATATATGCATTCCCAATGACTCAAAAACATTGGGACATCATTTCTACACATATTAAGCATACTTTGAGAGCTTCTACACTATCATTTGCATATTCTTTTATATCTTTCAAAGATCAAACATATTTGAGCTCATATCTTGAAAATCCATATACCCATAGTGCTTCAAGTTGTATATCCACACTTTGAGAGTGTATATTCATTTCTAAATATTTCCTTCCTTGTATTCTTGAGTTGAAAGGGTTGTGAGACCCATTGTTTGAGAGGTGGCCAAGTACCTAAGTAAATTTGGAGTGAATTGTAAGATTACCAAGTACCCGTAAACTTGGAGATTGAAAGGTATCCAAGAACCCAAAGTCTTGGAAGATTGTAAAGGTTTGTCAAGTACACGTGAAGCTTGACCATTAGTGAAAGAGTTGATCGAGCGACTTCAGTCTGGACGTAGGTCACAAGTGGTGGTGACCGAACCAGGATATAGAGTTTGCAATTCTCTAAACTCTAAACTCTTTATTTCTAGCACTTTAATTGCTTCTTTGATATCTTGTATGTGCTAGTATAAGTTCTATAATTGTGATATATTATATATTATGGATTGTCTGAATATATTGATTAGCTTTTCACATATCAAAGTTTACTTGAAATGATTATTTAGAAACTAGAAAGGGGCTTTTGCAAAAATCTTGTAATACTCAATTCACCCCCCTGTTGAGTATAGAAGCCACATTCCTAACACTTTCCCTTGTTGGCTTCGTCCCCGTTTCCATCTCGGCTTGGATTAGAACCAGACCCGGGCCCTGAAGTGGTCATTTATAATTTGAAAGATGGTAAGATTGAGAGGAAAAGAACCCCAGAATTTTGAAATTAAGGAAGGAATGAAGAAGAAAGCGCTTGGAGGTATGAACACAACCCATAAGACAACCCCAAATTCAAAAATCAACCCAAAACTTAACAACTTCTCACAGTTAACGTTCGCAAAATAAAATATTGAATGAGTAAGGAAATAGCGTACATACCTGTTTATGGGAAAGAGAAAAAGCAACTATGAGTTTGCTCCCAACAAGAACAAGTAGAAAGATAGAGTTCAGTTTGAAGCCCCCAGAAGAAAGAAGGTAGAAAATGAGAAACAGAAGCAATGCACCTCTATATACAAACACTTGCATGCAACGAACGAGAAAACAAAAAGGCGATGGAGAGTTGAAAGGCCAAGGGTAAAGCCGTAAATGTACATACAAGGCATTTAATACATGCCATGATGACCTGAAATGGCGCAGAACGACTCACACTCCGTGATGCACGAACATCCAATCACGAGAAGACACATGGAAAGACGAAACTGCCAAAAGCAGCGAGAAGCCAAAAAGTCACATATGCTCAATGTCGAACTCGGATAAAGGAAACTCCTAAACCGAGGTCTACAATGAAAGCTAAGAAACAGGTTAACTTCACTTAAGGATAACCTAATATAGCTATTGGAGACCCCTGGAACCTCCAAATCAAAACTTGTAATCCGAGCTCTGACAAAAGAAGGATCATAACATCTCAAAAAGACTGAGGTTGAAGACAAGCTATTCATCTTGGCGTCAAAACCTCGGATCTACCGAGCTAGGGGGCAACTGTTATGGAATATATCCATATCATAACCATATATCCCACATATCCCGTAAGGGATAAGGGCACATCTACCTCAACAACAAGAGATAATAAAGATAAAAGGGATATAACCCTTATCCCTACAAGCTAGAGGTTGAATCCTACACCAACTGGGAGATTTAGATAGCACAAGCCCAAGAGGTAACCCCTATAAATGAAAGGTTAAAGACCCCAGGTACAAACTTTTAACCTATTTACGATTACTGCCAACATTGTTTCACACACCCACGTCTTGACTATAAGCCTATTGTTTGTGCGCAGTGATTAGGATATTGGCTATAAGCCAACCAAGATATCTATCTCGAAGTACCATATGGTATAGTTCCATGGTCCTCTAGGACCAAACAAAATTTAACAAACATTTTAGCGTGTAGCAATTCGAGAAACTGAAATCTACAACATTAGCTTCAGTATTTGTTCTCTTCAAACCCAAAATGCTTAATTAGGTCATGCTATGAAGCATGCCTAAGTCTAAAACCAAACCAGAACCAACAGAAAAAGACATTGCAACTCGATTTTAACATAAGAACTATACCAAATGTTCACAAATTCCAAAAGGCAACCTATCTGACTCGCTACAATTGTAAAATAGTAACAGGAATAGAGGACAGAGGAATTCAGGCAGAAGTCCAAGAGACAATGAGCTATTCTGGGAATTTTTTGAACTTTTTTGGACTAGTCACCTCTTCTTTCAAATGATATCCTATTTATAGAATTTAGTGCGAACTTCTCTTCTTGTTAATTTGGTCTTTCCATTTGAGGGCCGACACCTTATTTTTTTCTTTGGATTTGATCTTCTTTGGAGTTATTCAAATGGTGTTGAATCAGCCTTGATTAAAAGTGAGTGAAGTTAGTAGCTCGGTTGGCGTTAGGGAACATATTAGGTGGATGTGAGAGCATGTGTTTGATACTCCCCAATACCATCTTTGGGAGATATTTAAAGCCTTAATCCCGAGACTCGCCCCGAATTGGAGTAGTCGCGAAATGATAAACTGATTAGATTATGTCCAAAAAAAATGTGAGTGAAGACCTTCTGGTGGAGCGCATCTTTTGTACTGCAGGTGCACCAATCACTAGGTGCGACGATATATTTACATTATGTACTACCTATAATGTATAGTGTAAAATACAAACGTTACTTTTTTTTTTCTACAATAGCAAGTGACATGGCACGCTTCTATAAGTTCGTTGTACCTACTCCCTTAATATACTAGATTTTTTGCTTTTGGTGAGACTCTTCCGTCATGCTTTTTGGTTAACAATGTATTCCTTTGATGTTGACATGACTTGTTTGTTAGAAGGAATCTTTTTCAAGCTTCCCTCCCTTTTTAGCCATGCTTCAGCTTTGCATTTCTATGATTTACTCTTGGGCTTTTTGTATTTCTTTTAGCATTACGCTTCAGCCCAATGGACTTTCCTGCAACAGCACCCAAAAGTTTAAGTTAGTCCTTTTTTCCCATCTTTTTGAGTAAATTGTCATACAATCTGTAAAGAACCAATTCAACCCAAAAGCTTAAGTTATTGGGTGAGGCTACATTAATAGTTTTATATATCTCAACACAACCTTTAAAATGGTCACTCAATTCGAAAATTAGCAACAATAACACAAAAAAATATATTATAAGCTTGAGAAATAGTCATTCAATCCCTTTCCAATAGAGTAGATAGATCTCTTAATTGGAGATCTATGAGACGGTTTACATGATATGGGTGATTTAACTGCTTTAGTAACCCAAATGATAACCATGAACAACACTTTGAAAATTATGTCTATGGCTGCTAACTCATAACACCTTAGAACATGTTTCCTGCATTTTCTATGAAGGTCCTCACTCATTTGCTAATTGTCCAGAAAATCCCGTGTCTACTTGCTTTGTTGGAAGCTATATATAACTGAAATAGTAGTGTAAAGAACCACTTCAACCCAAAACCTTAAGGTGTTAGGTGAGGATTTTTTTAATGATTTATATTATTCTCTAATAAGTAGTCCATTTTTCAACACCTATAATCCAGGGTGGAGGACCTTAACTTGTCATATGAACAAGGTTCAAAAGCTGGATCCTTAGCATTCCAAAATAGGCCTCTAATTTCCCCAAGGATTTAAACAACATAACAAGGGCAAACATAACTCATAGAACCACCCCCCTCACCCTTTGAAAATTTTGTGAAAGAGTACATGACAAAAGATTATTCTCTAATCCAAAGCCAAGTGGCAACATTACAGAAAAATCTTGAGATTCAAATAGGCCAGACAACTTCGAAGATTCAAGAAGAAAGGGCAAGGAGCATTGCAAGGCTATTGAACTTAGAAATATCAGAGTACTCACTGCACCTATACAGAATCAAGAAAGATGTTTTGAAGAATCAGTGCAACAACCATATGCCCTATGATGCACGGACACGAATACGGACATGGGACACGACACGACACGCCGACACGTTAATTCTAAAAAATGTCATATTTCGACATGTTGGGACACATTTTGATATTAAATAAAAATTTTAATATATATATAATATAATTTATATTTAATACATATAAGAGTCCATAATAAGTTATATAACCAATCAAATATTTAAATTTCATAACATAAATATAAATATAAATAATTTTTCGTACTTTGTTAATTTTTCATGTCAAATTTCATAACAGAAAAAATTAATTTATAAATTTTTCTTTTATATTTAGTTAACAAATAAAATTAAGATTTAAAAATAAAATAAAATAAATAAAAAAAAAGTGTCCGAGCGTTGACCGCGTGTCCAAAAAAGTTGACTGCGTATCAAAAAAACGTGTCAGAACGTGTCCGAGAGTTGACCGCGTGTCTCTAAATGTTGACCGCGCGTCGAACATGTGTCCGACTCGCAAATTTTCAGAAAAAGACGGTGTCCGTGCTACATAGCATATGCCTATATAGAACATGATGTAAATCTTAATCAACAAGGCATGCCTGAAAAGAAAAGGAGCAAACTGCAATAAAAGAATAATTTTTAAAAAATTAAAATCTTTTAAAATATCAAGAACAAACTTATATCTTAATTGATATTAGTTGAGTAAAATGATGATATGTGTTCAATTCTCTATGTAGATACGTTCCTCCATTCTTACCTACTTCTTTTTTCTTTATCAATTTGTTCTTTGATCCTCCTTTTTTTATTTACATACATATATGTATGCGTGCTCTCTAATTCCATTATGTTTTTAATGATATATACTAGTATTAAGTATTAACTATGAAAACATCGATAGTTTTTCAATGAAGTTTTTATTTAAACGCGAATAATAAATAAGCCATAAATATCAACGCCAATGCGTAACAAATAAAAGCTTTGCTATAATTAGATAACAAACCCTTAATAAGGAAGTTATTCTCCTAACAAATATTGGAGTTTTGTGCAATGTTTTTCATTAATTTGCTTTTAACAATTTGCCTCATATTCTTAGAGAAGCTATTTATTAGGACGGAATAATTTAATAGAAAAACATACAATAAATAGTTACGTGCCACATATGAGTTTTTAATTGATTTTTTTAATATTTCTTTTTATAGTTCACTCCAAAAAAATAAACAACTTCTTCTTGAAAAGGGTCGCAGGATACAGCACATCTCATACTGTAAATATAGTTAATTAGATAAAGTTATTCTAGACGTAATATCCGTTAATGTGACAATTTTCTTTTGTTGTGATCTCAATTTGTTTCACTTGTGCATTGATAACAAATCCAAATAATAAAAACTCCTAAATTAGGAAATTGAGCAAGTTGTGACAGAGAACTTTCAGTTTTAAAATCTTATCATCATCAATATAACAAAGTCTATATAATGTGGCATCATTGTCTGAGATCAAAATGTGCAGAGAAAGAAAAGTCCTAGAACAATAATAATAAAAAATGGCAGGTGGGGCTTTTGTTGCAACAAGTGGTGGAAGGGAATATGAAGGGAAGGTAACAGCATTCGTGTTGGTGACATGTTTTGTGGCAGCAATGGGAGGTCTTCTATTTGGTTATGACCTTGGTATTACAGGAGGAGTTACTTCAATGGAACCATTCTTGATAAAGTTCTTCCCAGCTGTTTACAAACAAATGAAAGATGAAACAAGTCATGATAGTCAGTACTGCAAATTTGACAATGAACTCCTTACATTGTTCACCTCTTCCCTATACCTTGCTGCATTGGTTGCCTCTTTCTTTGCTTCCACTACAACCAGAATGCTTGGTCGTAAGCCTTCTATGTTCTTAGGTGGCTTGTTTTTCCTTGTTGGTGCCTTGCTCAATGGTTTTGCTCAAAATATTGCTATGCTTATCGTTGGTCGTTTGTTGCTTGGTTTTGGTGTTGGATACTGCAATCAGGTATATATATATATATATAATCAAGTTTAAATGTTTCAATGAATGAACATTAAAAACAACAAAGTTCTTAATTAATTAATTGGCTTATTCTCTCCAACATGTATTTATAATATGTGTACACAGTCTGTTCCAGTGTATTTGTCCGAAATGGCTCCAGCAAAGATCAGAGGAGCACTCAACATGGGGTTCCAAATGATGATTACAATTGGTATCCTAATTGCAAACCTTATCAACTATTGGACTTCCAAGCATCAAAATGGATGGAGAATTTCCTTGGGAATCGGAGCTGTCCCTGCAGTTTTGTTGTGTTTGGGATCTGCTTTCTTGGGTGACACGCCAAACTCATTGATTGAAAGAGGTCAACATGAAAAAGCAAAGGCAATGTTGCAAAAGATTCGGGGTACCGACAACGTTGATGAGGAGTACCTAGATCTCATTGATGCTAGTGAGGAAGCTAAAAAGGTTGAACATCCATGGAAGAACATTGCACAACCAAAATATAGACCTCAACTCACATTTTGCACTTTGATTCCATTCTTCCAGCAACTCACTGGCATCAATGTTATCATGTTTTATGCACCTGTCCTTTTCAAGACTTTGGGATTCGGTAACGATGCTTCCCTCATGTCTGCTGTTATCACTGGCGGTGTCAATGTTGTTGCCACTTTTGTTTCCATCTTCAGTGTTGACAAGGCTGGAAGAAGGATCTTGTTCCTTCAAGGTGGCACCCAAATGTTTGTTTGCCAGGTGAATTAAAATCAAGTTTGTTTTAATTAGACCATATACTTACTTTCATGTTTTTTCATTATTCTTGTTTTGTGAGCTAGCATGACTAATATAATTAATTAACCATTGCTTTTGCTTGCTTGCTTGTATATATGATAGATTGCTGTTGGAGGGATGATTGCTGCAAAGTTTGGACTAGGCGGAGAAGGGTCATTGAGCAAAGGTGAAGCAAACTTGCTATTGTTTTTTATATGTGCGTATGTTGCAGCATATGCATGGTCTTGGGGTCCATTGGGATGGTTGGTGCCAAGTGAAATATGTTCTCTTGAAGCGAGATCTGCAGGGCAAGCTATCAATGTTGCTGTGAACATGTTCTTCACCTTTGTCATTGCTCAAATCTTCCTCACAATGCTTTGCCATTTCAAGTTTGGCCTCTTTTTCTTCTTTGCTGGCTTTGTCCTTATCATGACTATCTTCATTGCACTCTTGTTGCCTGAGACTAAGAACGTCCCAATTGAAGAAATGAGTAGAGTATGGAAGTCACATTGGTTCTGGACCAAGTTCATTCCTCAGGACCATGTTGTCACTGCTTGATATCAACAACACAACCCTTTTCCTTCTTCTCCTTCTCCTTAAAGTTTCTTACAATATTTTTTTTTATTTTTTGCAGCAAAACAGACACATTAAACTCATAGTATAATAGTATCTAATAAGATGTATTTTGTATTCCTTTGAAATCTATATATCAATATTTTGTATTCCTTTAAAATCTCGCAACTAAAGCAAGTGATTCTATTTGACTTTCTTAAAAGGATTGGATGTATTTCCCTATATTTTGCTCGGAAAGTCTATTTACACACGCACACAAAAGAAAAAGGTAAAATAAAATTTACGCCAATCTGAATAATCTGCAGTTAAAAAGAAAAAGAAAAAGAGAGAACAATAGATATTATATAGTTTAAAATCTGACAACTTATTTTTTTAGCATTTAGATGGTGAGATATGGTCTTTTTTCTTGGAATAAGTGAAGTATTTCCCTATAATTGTGTTACTAGTTATTGGTATGGATCAAATCTCAAAAGACAGTACTGAGGTGTGATTTTTAGCAGCGCAACATCTTTGCGCATATTGTGTAGAAGATGTCTCCTCAATCGCAATATAAATAGATGGGAAACATTTTCCAATGATGTGTCATAGAAGGAGTCATAACCATTTTATCCTGATAGGTCTCACTACGTGTAAGGCAAGCACATTTACCTCATGTGTGACGTTTTAAGATGTGCTGCACACGAGACTGTGAACCCTTATTTTTTCGTTAGTGGTTGGCCCATTGGATTAGGCCGTAAATAACAAAGAGGAAGTTATTTTTGAGTAGCGTTCTTTCATCTGCTATGGCAGTTATTTTGGAACAATTTCTTGAACTGCACAACGAGGAAGTTTTCGTGTCTGAGCTTTTAAAAAAACTTTTTTTATGTATTGATTTTTTAAAAGATAAAATTATTTTACGTTTGAATATATGATCTGAAAATCACTTTTACATAAAAAAAAATTATTTGGATGTTAAAATAAATAAAAAAAACTTTTTGTAACATCCCGCATAATTAGGAACTTATATTAATTATAATTAAGACTGTGAAACATGCTTGAAACCCGAATTGAATATAGGTGTAGTATGGAATTAAATTAAGTAGGAAAAAATTAATCTATGGTTAGTATGAGTAAGTATATATATGCTTTAAGAAACTAAAATCTCTGGTTAAAAGAATAGGATTGATTTAATATGATCTATAAAATATTTGATTAATACTTAGAAGAATTAAGAATAATAAAACATATAAGGTAAGGGTCATGAGGAGAGGAATTGGACCCTCACTTACACTCATGGGTTTCGGCCCAATGTTTTGGGATCAGCCAAGCTAGCCAACCTCTTAGTTAATCCAATATCTTACCTCAAGGAAATCTGAATGAGTGTTCCCCCATTGGTCAAGTCAGAATGCATGTGAACTCATTGGGCAAAACACACACACCTATCCTACTTACTCTATAGTCCGCGCAAGGGAGAAAAAGAAGCAAAGGTTAGCCTTTTGGTTCAGTACACTAATTAACATACCATGTCGTTTTCCTTGAATCCATGCGCCAGTACCCTCCTCAATAGAAGACTGGTTGTTGCTTTTGATTCAGAATCAAACCTAATGAACCTCTTCCCCAAGACCGTAGACCAACTAGAGAATGGACCAGAGTTTGCATGTTAAATTCCTCCCTTGTTTCCCTCTAAACCATGAGCAATTAGAGAAGAAAAACGTCATATAAGTCTCATTCATTTGTTCCTCACTGATTCAGTCAGGAGCAGTAATCTAAAGGGACAGCATCGTGAGCTCCTTATCTTCTCCTCCCTCTTGTTCAGCCGAAGGAAAACTTCAATGAGGTCCAGCCTTGGTTGGGTCCTCTTCCCCATTACATGCCGCTGAAAATCGATTTAATACAAGGAAGACCATTGTCATTTATTCTGACCCCCTTCTTTCTTGTACGCAAGAGCAAGAAGGAGAAGATGCAAGCACACAGCTGGGTAGTCGGTTCTCCTAGTGTTCGAGCTAATTTTTAGTGTACAAACAGAAAGGTATTGAACCAAACCTAAAACCCTCTTGACTCTATTTGTTCGGCTGCATGTGTACTAAAGAAGAATATAATTCTGTTCATCCCTGTCTCACTGTTAAGTTCGCCCAATGCATGAAATTAAGAAGTATTAGGAGTAATTCCCTTTTCACCTTCTGTGCGGCTGTAAAACTCGTGGTCTTTGGTGTTGGAAATCGACAATCACACATAATCGAGAAAACAGAAAAAGAGATAAGAGTAGAGAGATTGACACGATGATTTACCCTGGTTCACCCAATATAGGCTACGTCCAGCTTGTCTGTACTATATTCACCTCAGCGCCACTCGTTACAAGTCTCTCGGTTTACAAGGCAAATATAAATAGGATTACAAGAAATCCTAACAGCAGCTATTCATGGGCCCAAGCCCAAACTGCTAAGAAAATTACAATAGAAACAGAGGCCTAACCGGGGCGGCTCCCCCGGACCCCCGCCCGCTCACCTGGAAGCGGGACCCCAGTTGCCTTTCTGCTGACCCCGACAATTAGGGTCAACATCATCATGTGAAGTATGAGCCATACCCAACATTTGGTATGTAAATTCAAAGAATTAATTTTGTGAAACTAGAGAATAGTTCCCTGTTATGCGCTTGGGTTGTCTCTTGAACCAGTACAGGAATCTAACTTTCCTTGCTGTAAATACGTGAGGTCAGCATGTTGAGATTAAAGTGGTTGGAACTAAGTGAATTAATAGAGCTTGTTAAACTCAAACCCGCTCTTTTACCCCACCGATTTAACTTGCATGTGCGCTTGGGAGAGAGAGAAGTTATTCTGTTGTCATGGCTAGCTCTTTGTTCTGTTTTGTAAACAGTCCATGATCTTAGTGCATGTGAGTTAATGAACTGATCTTGGGAACTTGGGTCATGGTTCACCTTAAGTTCGGAACTGTCTTTTTAATTAGAAGCAAATTATCAAAGCTTACATGTACTTAGGGTGAAGTAGACGGCTTATTAAAAGAAAACCACACGAACACATGTTGTGTAAAAGGGCTATGTGAATTAAAAATAGTAGACTCCTAGGGAATGGTGGAGGAAGCGAACTGTATATGTATTTAAGACTTGGGACTTCTCATAGTTAACAACTTGGTTACATAACATTTCAGTCAGAAAATTTAGCTAGCTAAGGACTATGAAATCGGTTAAAATACAAGAGTTAAAGAGCATTGATATCAATTATGAATTATAGGAATCAGAATTTGAAATTCTGTTTTTGGCTTGCTTGCTTAGGTGCACGTAACCCTTATTGTGTGGGCTGAATCTTGGTGCTAATTGATTATTGCTTGGACATAAGGTATGTGTAGGCGGTATTACCTAATGTGACTATTGGCTAGTGTATGGAATTGTGATGTGTTGCTCACATTTGTTCTATGTATGTTATGATGATGATGAGCCAATGGTAAGAATATGAAAGGATGATATGATATATGCATGCATTTTACATCATAATACATTTTTCTGTTGGGTGCGATTGCATAACATGGCATGTATACTTGATTCATGACATCTTGAATATATATATATTTGTATTGAGGACATGTGACTGAGCATGCATCATATAGGCATGCCTGGTACCAGGAGAGGGGACACTTGGCTTCAGTCCGCATAGGTTCCACAGTGGGATTCACCTTCATGGGAGCCATTAGGAATACCCACTGTGATGCTACGCGCACGACGGTGCTATGAGCGTAAAGGAAAAAGGGCGTTATATACGCGTTATGATATATGATGAAAAGGATTAAATGTTTGAAGTGACTATTTATGATTTTGTGCCTAGTTAATATTGTTGTATTATGGTTTTTTGCCACACTACTGGGATTTTCTCTCACCCCTTTGGGGCTGCTATTTTTACAAAATGGCAGGAGGACGTAAAAGCTTTTGAGGACTTGGATATTTGTTGTTGGCTTCTACTGTTTGGGCATGCTGCTATTGATGTGATATTTTATGGATGACTGTATGAAATTGAGAAGCTTTTATTACTGTGAACTATGATTTTATTATTGCATTACGATTTTATGACCAGCAAGTATTTTGGAAACAGATGTTGAAACGTTTGCGAAAAGGATTTTGACATGTTATCTAAATGCTGAGTTTTGAAAAGTCGTTGCGAGCACTTTGTAAGTTGTCGGGGCTAAGGACCTCCGATTTTCTTATAATTTATATGCACGCGTAGTCCCAGGTGTCTAGTTTCATTATATATAAACCTTGCAAAGAAATTCTGAAAGATTGATTTATTATGAATTTTACCAGCCAGGACATTTGTGATATTTCCACTACTTTCTCTCTTATTTTGCGAGTTATGTTTTGAGGGGCAAACAAACTTCAAATTACTATTATTCTATATGAACGCGAAGCCCCGGATGTCTAGTTTCTAGATTACAAAGAATATATTTTTGAATCGTTGAAGTGAATTCTATAAGAATTTTTAAAGACAGCATGGTCTGCCAGGAAAGTTATATTTTCAGTAGTTGAGAAATTTTGAAAGTATACTCGGAGTTTTGTGAGGAACCCGATTTCAAAAATAAAATTATTTTAATTGGCATTGTAAAAGTGATTTTCAGTCTCTAAAATATGATTAAAGAACTCTAATCCGCTTAGCAAACAACTCTCTTGGATGCATACAAGGGAGGGTGTTACACTTTTTATATATAAAATTACAATAAATGAGAGATAAAATAGCATGATCATGGAATAAGAAGAGATAAAATAGATATGATAAGATAAGGTTAAAATTATATTTTAAAAATTTATATTATCTTATTTCTAAATAAAATTTATATTATCTTTTAATTTTTACTTTTTTCAAAAGCAACAAGTTATTGGTTAAAAAAAAGCAGCATTTTAATTTTTATTTTAAATTTTACTTTTTTAAAAAAATTGTTATTCAAATATCTAAAATTTCTCAAAAGGATTTTTATTTAAAAAAAAAAACAACTTTTTTATGAATAAAAGTCGATCAAACGAGCACTAAATGCTAGGCAAAAAATCTAATTGTCCTTTATAGAGAATTAATGTACAGCCTTTCATCTCATCCGTTTGTTTGAATTTAACCACAAATCAACGGTTATGCTTTCTTTTTTCCAAGGAATTTGTTTTTCAACAACACTCTTAAGCAGTTACTACTACTTGGCCAGCACAGAGCAACAATAAAGCAATGCATAATAGTATCAAACAAACTGGAAATATTACATTGAAATTGATACGACAATGTTCTAAAAACATTAGAAGGGTTAGGTACTCTTTCCACCCAACACTGAGAAAATTAGCTCGTACCCATGAAAGGTTGAACGTTAAAATAACTACTAAAATAAAAGAAAATTACAAAAAATAATTTCTAAAATAAAACGCAACCCTTGTCCAATAGATGCTTCACCACATGATGAGTTCCATTTACAAAACCCCAAGATAACAAATCTAAAATACAAGACAACAGAGAAGAAAAATCAGAAAATTAAAATAGACCCCTACCCCTTGCACCCTTGTTCTCTTTTATAGTCCACCTCTCTTGCATGCATCGGATATTCTTTCTTTCCTACACGTATGTGCCAACTCTTCTTTCTTGGATCACCAAAATTTCCCACGATCTCTTCCTCTCTGTACCTTTTTTTTTTTTTTTTGGAGTTACCCAACCCTAATTATCTCTTTGAGGCGAGTTGGCTCCTTCCGGTATCCCCACGAGCTTCGACTCTTTGAGCCGGCTATGGGACTAATCCGGAGTGCGGGGGAGCAGTGATGGCTAAAGGTTCAGCCCCCTCCCTCCCCAAAAATGCATTCAGCAGGAATCGAACACATGTTCCTCTTTGTCCTTTTGCAATGAGTGAAGACTTTTTTTCCTTGAGAAATGGCTAGCAAAGTTTTTTTTTTTTTTTACAAAAAAAATAGAATGAAGAAGTAAGAATCTTTGGATAGAAATTGGGTTTCTACATTGGGAAGAAATTGAGGCTAGGCTTTCTCTTTTTCTCATTATAAGGCTGAAATCTTATCCTTCGTTGATTTTTTTTTTCTTCTTTAATAACTTTGCCCTTTCCATTTTTCTCCCTAAAGCCATAATCCTTTTCTTGTTTTTCCCTTTTGAGGTAGCTGTTGTATTTGGGTTTTAAACATTGCAAAAGCCAATACACATGTTAGCCCATCTATCTTTTCTTCAGACAAATATTACTTTATGAATTAGGCTGAGTTTTTTTAACAAAAAGGCTTCAAAATGAATTTATCTTTAATTAAACTTAGCTCAATTTTAAAATCTCACGGGATGTTTGAGAGGCGGATTTATTTATTTTTTTTTTTATTTTTTTGATAACAGAGGCGGATTTATTTTGAATGTATAGGAAAGTGAGATTGAGAATATTATTTTTTTCACATTTGGTAGAAGGATTTTGAAAATTTTTTCGAAAAAATCAAATTCTAATTCCAAAATACCACCAAATAGGTGGTATTCCTTAAATCCCACTTGGTGGGAAAATGCATCCAATTTTTCGGGACAAAATTAACCTTCGATATTTTTCGTTTCTTGTGTTTGGACGGTTCATAGTCCGAGGAATAAGAGGAGGGAGGCGGAGGAGGCGAATCTGAGAAGGGACATCCAAGCTTTATATAGGGTACAACTGAGTTATTTATTAGATACTTACGAGATAGATAGATAGATAGATAGTGTAACATCCTCGTCTCGAGTCGGTTCAATTAACATACATATGATACTAAACAAAAACAGCGGAAGACTTAACTTACGAAAATACGAGCTAACTTTTTCTTTTTCTTTAATCCTTTTTCACATGATATATCATATAGCATACTTCTTCTAATTTAATTCTTATTTGACGGAGACGAAAATCGGACAGAGTAACCTCTGTAAATCGGACAACTGGAGATTTGCAAATCTCACTCTCAATGTATCTTGATAGACAGTTTATACAATATATACTTTCAGAAATACCAGATATCCATATATGTCCATATACCCATCCATGGGCGCATACATAACTTGGCTCTGTGCCACTATGACTAAGAGCATGCATATCCAACAGGTAATCATATAACTGAATACTACTCATAATATAAACATGCCTGAATACACAATTGTACATGTAGCAAAGCGAAAAATATGTACAAAACATATACATGCCATATACAAAATAAAGGATCAGACATCATGATCCACAAAATAATGGGATACAAAACAATATAAATATACTCCGAAATAGCAGTAGCCTACAACTACTCAAAATCTGGTCCGTCGTAGCACCTCTAACCACGGGTCGTGTCCCTGCCTCGTGAGGACTCACCGGGAATCTAAGAACCTGAAATGATGTCCCCAAACGGGGTGAGATAACAAATTTCAATAAGCTCCAGGTTTATAGAGAATTCTCCATACCCCTGGGCCCACTCCTGCATGAAAATCAGATACAGAGTATACAAAGCATCATATAATAGATATCAAAACTAAACAAAACATATATACATATCTTATCAGAGGTGTACACAGTCATTCCCAATGGAGCATCCTAAGCGGAAATCAACGCACATGTTCCCAAGGGAAGACCCCAGGCAGAACCAGAACATATCAAAGGTGTACACAGTCAGTCCCGAGGGAGGACCCCAAGCAGACATCAGTGCACAAACAATCAATTGCCCAAGATCGATACAGGAATCACATTAGAACAAATCATATCTTGTTATCAAATAGCTCTATATGAATGCATCTATACAATGCATCAAATAATCATACAATCCAACTATAGTTCACTAACCATGGTGGAGCACTCAAGCAGGAAAAGACTCCTTAAACATATAGCTTACCTTTTGAAGCTTTATCAATTTGCTCACTCGTAACACAAGTTACCTATTTAGCTCCAAAAGAATCCAAAGACGCCCAGTCCCTAAGCACACCTAGAGAAAGAATCCAAAATAAAAATAAATAAAATGCTACAATGCCATTTAATTACAAGACATACATTTTATTATTTACTTTCATTTCTTTTCATGTATGCCAATTCTATGCCATTTTACAAGTCAAGACCATAATTTCTTAAGATCATTATTTAACACATTTACGGATGATTACTCGCAACACAAACAACCACCCGGTTTCATAATTACCTAGTGTCTTGAATGACCCAACCAAACTTCTAACATACTCTTTACAATTTTTAACATTTCCTAGTTCCACAATTCCCTACATAGCCGAAACCAATACCAAGGGAACTAGGGATTTTCATCAATTCATTTCCTACTAACAAAGGTTCCTAAGTTGTTTATGCATTCTCTTAACAATTTAAACACAACTTAGGCATATTTTCTTTCAAAAGGCCGTGTGGTACATTTTAAGGGAACCAAGATACTTTTCATAATTTCTCAAGCCATTTAACTTTATAATCTTACCAATTACATGCATTGTAACCTCAACACACCATCCAAATAAAGTTTACATAATCACCCCCTGGAACCATGATGGCCAAAATCAAATGTGGTGGTTTCCAAGGGATTTTTCCTTTCTAATCTTAATTTCACACTTAAATCACAACTTACACTAACATAACTACCTTCACAAACCAAGCAATTAAATTTTTGCACATCAAACCTAATTACCCTAGCATGGCTGAAACATAGGGGAGCAAATACTATGGGATTTTTCGTACATTACACTTGTTCACATACTTGTAGCTTATTATCACAACTAAAACAACCAATATCTATAATCAATTCAAATTTTGAACTCAAAGTTTCCCACCAAAACATGCTTCAAATTTTCAAAACATAAATCATGAACATCAAACCATGGAAATAGAGATTTCTTACCCCAAATCACTAATCCAAGGTCCAAGGAAAAAAAACCCAAGCAAAGCTCACTTGAAATCTACACTTTTGCACTTGGATGAATAGTGCCAAGAAATTGGAGAGGAGGAAAAACTCTTCCCACAAGCAATTTCAGCCTAAACAAAGTGGTGGAATGGATTCCTTGGACTATTTACTATCAATTTCATATAATAGACTTTTGCATTTGGATGATTGTGTAATGAGAAATCAAAGAAAAAAGAAAAGGAAAACCTAGCCCTCCATGGATGAGAAGCTCGGCCAAGAGGAGAGAGAAGGGGAGAAATCTGGAATGAATAGTGCCATGCTTTAGTGACTTTGACTTATATGCACATGTGGCATTTTACCAGTTATTTTTCTTTCGCGTATTTTCACTTAAACTGACTCGGAACTAACTTAAAGCTACGAATATATTTTTATTTTTCTGAATTTATTTACATTTATTTTTATTCCCTAAGGAACAATATTAATAATTTACAGTATGGTTTCTGCACCATTTTTGACGAAATGCACTGTGAATCGCTAATTGTGCACCGTTTGCAAACGAAACTTAAAACTTATAAACTTATCATTTTTGGGTCTATTATGACTTGTTTGGCATATATTGGACTTTCTTATTCTTATTTCATCAATTATTTAGTTCTGTACTCTACCGGTTGCTTAAACAGCGGTACAAAATACCCGACAGGAAAACACTATTCATGAGATTTTCAAGGAAAGTGCCGGATTATACAATTTTCGTTCTGAACTCATATTTGACATCAGAATTGCCAAATTACGTCTCTAAAATCATTTTGCTTATTTTAAGCTCTACCAATTGATTCCCAAAATGTAGATCATCCGGCAGAAAGCACTGTTCGTGACGTAGTCATGATTACAGTCAAAATACTCGAAATCACGTTCTGAATCTAATTATGACATTTGGGAACCTTTATTAAATCTTTAATATATATATATATATATTATTACTACTAATTTATAGTTTATTATTATTATTAATTACTATTATTTTTCTGGTATATTGTAGCCTTTTAAGATCAAAGCTCGTCCCGTTAACACCCCTAGGTAGAATATGGTCTATTCTTGTACTTTGAATTGATCGATAATAGATTTGTCTTCCAATTGGATAAATGTATCCAAATTGTGTTCATGAGTTTCTTTCCTCCAATTGGAGTTTTCCCCACATTAAAATAAGGGGAAAATATGTATCATTTTAAATGACACACTTTACATTTTTTTACTCTCACAAAAAAGTGAGACCCAGTATTTAAAAATTCGGCCCGACCATCGACCCGACCGAGGTCAGGGGTCACAGGGTCACGGGTTCAACCCGAGGGTCACGGGGTCACTACGCTGACCCGGTTTTATATATTAAAAAAATATAAATATATATATCCTATATGAAAATATTAAAAAGCAATTCACCAATCATCAAAGATTCAAAATATCCTTAACATAATTCACCAATTATAACCACAAGTCAATATTACACAACCTAATTAAAGTATTAAGATACCAAAGTACAAAACTCATATTTTAATGATACCAAATTATCAAGATACCACAAGTCTAGGTCGTTTGGAGAGAAGAGAACAATTAGATTTAGGTTTCCAAGCATTTCTATTTTTATTTTTTAATAAAACGACGTTGTTTCATGGAATTTTCTTTAAAAAAAAAATGCAGTGACCTCCTTTGACCCCTCTGACCCGGGAGTCACTGAAACTCGGCCGGGTTTTGTGGGTCGGAGGGGTCGATGTGCATATAATGTCCAACTTGTGACCCCAACCCTCAGAGGGGAGGGGTCAGGGTTGACCCGGGGGGTGGGGTGGGGTTTTAAAACACTGGTGAGACCCACATCTTTAAAAAAATTTCCCCCCACTCTCTCTTTCATGATTTATCTCTTTTTCTCACTTAAAATGACATAACTTTGTGTCCTTTAAAATGATACACATTTTCCACTTAAAATAATTATTTTATCACAATTATGTGTTTTTTAAATTAAATTTTTTTCAACAAACTTTATTCGCCCCCCTTTGAATTTATCCGAGACCAACAAATAGTCTCGTCTTAATGCGTGAACACATCGAAAAAAATAAAAATAAATTAACACCATACATATTTTAAGAACTAATGTGATTATATACTTTAAAAAAAACTCTTTTGAAATTGGTTTTAGACCTCTCAATTTGGAAAAGTTCTTCTGTTTTAAATACCAAAAACAAAAAAGTAATCTGAAGTCTTTATTTCCAATTCTGGATGTATCGTATCTGACACTTTTCACCATTCCTACATTCTCCGACATTACAATACATATTACTGAGACTTAAAAAAAAGTTCAAAAATTATGTTTCGTTATGTTTTTAGTACTTCCAACTATTAGATTCGTTGGATTATGATTATCAATATATTAAGCTTAATATAAATATTTGAGATATAGTATTTTGTCTATTTTGTTATACATATTTTACTTTTTTTTTTCGTAAATATTTATATCTTATGTTTTTTTGTAAAATTGACGATATTATAAGTTTATTTTCAATTTTTTAAAATATTGAATATAAATGTAAATTAAAAATATTATTTAATATCAAAACGTGTTTTAATATTTCAAAATCTAATATTCTTAGAATTAATGTGTCAGAATATTGTATTGTATCTCGTATCCCGTATTGGTATCGGTGTAACGTTAAGGGTTCGCTTTTTATACGGTCAATGTAGATAATTTATCTAGATTGAGCTAAAACGATGTCTTTTTGAGACGAAAATCAAGGTATTTTTGTATATATAATGTATGGGTTTATTTTTTCTGATATTACTTTAGATAACTTTATCTAATGTTCATCAAAACGACGTCGTTTTGGGACGGAAATCATGATATTTTTGTAATTTTAATCTATTTCAGTGTTATAATAGTCTTTATCACTTTAATTTTTTAATTTTTCAACCCAAAACGACGTCGTTTCAATGAACATTAGATAAAGTTATCTAAAGTAACATCGAAAACTTTTTTCCCATAATTTATTTCAAGATTATAATAATTCTTTTTATTATAATTTTTTAATTTTTTAATCCAAAATATTTTGGAAGCAAATGTAGCACTTTAGAAAGCTGATAATAAAGTCTTGCGAGGTTTTTTAGAAAACAGTTTACTTGAGTTTCAATTCTACAAAACAAAGTAGTGTTTAGGATGAAGTAGAAGGTGGAAGAAGCAGTTTGAGAAGACGAACACAAAAATGAGTGGTGCGAGACTGTGCACATTGCTTGGAGAATTGGGTTACGAAGGAATAGGATCGGAAGCATTGGACCCAGATAGCTTCGAATGGCCCTTTCAGTATGAAGACACACGCCCCATCCTTCACTGGATCTGCTCCAGTCTTCGTTCCTCCAATGTCCTCTCCCTCTCCGAGCTTTCCCAGTTACTTATTCTCTCTTTCTCTCTCCGTTATTTTTGGCCCTGCCCATTTCCCTATATTGCTTTTATTTTATTTTTTTTGGAGAAAAAATGGTTTTTTTTTGTGTGCAAACCCTTTTTCACTCATGATTTTGCCCCTACCCACTTGCTTATATTGCTTGGTATTATTATTATAATTCCTTTTTTGGTGGAAAAATGGTTTTTTTAAGTGAAAACTCTTCATTAGTTTGATACCTATTAACTATCCCATGTTTGTGAAAATGCTTGGAATATTGGTTGTGTTAGTTGGAGAATGGAAATGCTCTTTTTTTCTTGTTGGGGTGATTATATATTATGTTGGTTTTCAGGTATGAGCAGTTTAAGCAAGAAGGGAAGCTCTTGGAGGTGATATTCTCTTGACCATTTTTATGTGAAACCCAGTTTGAAATTCCATTTCATTGTTGAATGTTTGGAGATGGGTACTGAACAGTTAGTTGTTGCTGAACAGGGGGAGGATTTGGACTTTGCTTATGATAGCATTTCGGCCTTCTCTGATAGGAGAGATGACCAGGAGGCGGTTTTTGGTGCTGAGGAAGGGTTGAAGGATATTAAGTACTCTATTTGTAGCCTTCTGATAACTTTCTCTCTCTGTCTGTGTAATTGGTTAACTCGTAATCCGTGAATGGCAATTGCATGATCAATATGACTTTCTGAAGATGGATGTGATTTCAATTTTGCTTTTCGTTAGTCGGTAGCAAAAGTTACTTTCTGAAGCTAATTTTGATAGTTTACTTTAAATTTTGTGTTTGAAAGACTGTTTCAAAAGTTGCTCCTAAAAGTAGTTGAGTATTTGACTTAGTATTGACTAGAAAAGGACCTTTACATGCAAAAGGGCAGAAGTTACGAGTGCCTATCTCGATAGTATTTCAGTGTAATTATGTGCTGATGATAGGTATTTTTTTTAGTTCTAAATTCTGAGTTCTGATGAACAAAAGTGGATTCTAGAAGCATGTCCTCACTTGATTCTGAAGGTAACTTTTCAAATGACCTCCCATAAAAAAGTGCCTGCAAGCTCACCGTTTCATCGTAAGCTAAAATGTGCTTTCTTGGATGATTATATTTTGAAAATTAGCTATTCCCTGCTTTGCATAGTCAGATATTTTTAGACTCATAATGTATGGACACTTTCTGATTGGCACTTCTGGGCATATTTTGCCTGATTCAATGATTACCATCAAACAAAATGATGGCTTGTGATGAGCAGTCAGTACCTGATTATCATATGTGGATGGCACATCAAAGTTTTAGTTTTGTGCAATCAGAAAATCAAAAAGAAATAAAGTAGTATAGTCTTACAGATAATTTGGCTGATGCTTGAACTTGAAATATACTTCACATCTGTCTAACAAAGTCATGCAAGATTTTAGATGAGGAAGTTGTCAAGTATGACAGTTATGAATCTGCCCATAGTTGCTTCTCAAAGGGTTTTAGGACTCCAAAGTTGCACATTTTTGTAGAAGGATTTTAGGGCTTATAAACTGGGTTTGGGTACTGCAGTGATAGAAGGTTGGTGGTAAGGGAAACCAGAAGGCTGATCTAGTGTTTATACCCATAAGATTAAACAGTGGTTTCAACTGACTGTAAATTGCCCTGTCTGTTCTAATCTTCTGACTGGAAATGTGGTAAACACTGTCTGATTTGACATTATAGAGAAGGAGTTTTTTCTTTCCTGATTTCTGAATATGATATATGTATATGATTGGTCTCCTTCAGAATTAAACCATTGAACCTTTGAGTAATGTTTTTTCTTTCAGCATGTGATTCATTTTCTGACTCATAAATTGGAAATTTTATAACTGCAGTACCAATACCTTGTTTCTTTTCCTAATCACTGCCTGTTTGTCTTCAGGGAGGCAACACTGGTGTTCAAAGCTGAAGCTTTGGACTTGCAAAGACATCTAAGGCATCTGCAATCTCAGTTTGATATGCTTACTGGCCAGGCATCAACTTTGACACAAGGAAGACGGGCACGGGTTGGTGCAACATCTATTGTAAATGGACACCTCACTACGATAGATGATAGCCTTTCAATGAGAAATTTACAGGTGCTTTGCCAAAATCTCAGGTTATATAATGTATTTGGATGATTGATTACATGCTCAAAATTTATGGTTTTTTTTTTTTTTTTTTTGTCCATTGGCATTATCTATGTTGATAGTTATTGTGTTTCTCAAGTAAATAATTTTGATGCTGAATTTGACCGAATAATGTTATCCGAGCAAGTTCTTCAATAGAAATCATACATTTTGTGACAAGGCAATAAAATCATAATTTTCTTAGTTTTATATACAGACTCGAGTAACTAATGGCTCGGATATTATTTTTGTTAGAGATATAAAACCAATCTTGAGCCTTCACCTAATATCATAAGCTTTTAGGAGAGTTGGTCCTTGCCAACTATTAATTTCCAAAATGGTCCCTCAGATGTTACCTCTATTTCTTCTTCTGCTAGAACTAATCTTGCTAATGTCAGTTAACAATTTATCAAGCACCAGTAATATTTTGATTTCTTTTTTCATTTGTGGTCCCATCTGTATCTCATTCTTCCTGAGGTATTGTTTCATGGTGGTTTGATTTTATTAAATTCTTTATTGTTTAGATGAATGCAGTTCTTGAAAGAATTGCTTCCACAACACAGGAGTTGGCTCATTATCATTCGGGAGATGGTAATATTCCCTTTTCTTATTTCACTCCAATGTTACTTTGTTGTTCAACTTATTTTTGTAAAGTATATTTTTTTAATCTGTGTATATGTGATCCACAAGTGACAGCCTGAAATTTATTGGCTTTATCTTATTGGAAGCTTTATTGTTCAACCATGTCAGGCAATGTGATGATAATTTCCTTTAGTTTATGTTTTCAGTTTTGGTTGTTGAATTTGTTATACAGAAAAGCATCACAATGGACAGCTTCCAAGGAGATAAAAATTTTGCTAAAATTCCATTTTCACTGAAAATTTGTTTTTATTTTTGGTATATTGAAAATTTGGTTTTTGATAGAGCACAATTGTGGTTTTTTGTTGTTGCTATTATGGTATAGTATAGTGAAAACTCAGCCCTGTGACTCAAGATAGTTACTGAACAACACATCTCCTATAGTCCTAGAGAATGCAAAGGAAAGTGGAAGTCTATGAGAGTATCATTTGAAATACATGAAGACTTTAAGGACTCCTTTCCGGCATACTTGTGAATAGCCCCGCTTTAGCGCGCTCTAGCGGAGTTGCATTGCGGTGCAGCGACCGACTGCCACATACCGCACTGCGACGGTCAGGCAAAGTGTAGCGGCCGCTATTGTGGCTGAATGGCGGCGCTAGTAGTTTTTACAAAAGTGTTCTCGTCGTAGAAGGGAGAGATTTATAACTTAGATACAAGTGAAAGTGAAGATGAAGATTTGGATGTTTATGATTTCAATTATGATTAGTTCCTTAAGTTCTTTGATTTTGACATTTCACTTAAGTGGCAGTTTGAATTTTGACTAATTTTGCAACTTTATTTTGTTGTGTTACATTATTTGAGACTTTAATTCCTTCTATTTGCTTATGATTTGAATTTTAATGTTTGAAATCATTTATGTTTGAGTTTGAGATCCTTCAAATTTGTTTTTTATGTCACATTTTCATATTTTAAGTTTTATATTTGTGGAGTACAATTTAGTGTATCACCTAGGTACACTTTGCACAGTAGCGTCGTAGCGCTACCCGCTATAGCGCTATAGCAGTTTGGAGGGTCAGTCGCTACGCGCTGCGATCCGAGATTAATAAGTATGTTCCGGACAAAATAGAGCTGTATTGACAACCAGTAGTAATATTTTTCTACAAGTGTCTCTGCAATGATTCCAAACCATTATTGTTTTTATTTATTTATTTATTTTTAAATTTTTTGAAAAGTAAAGTTGCGAGCATTAGTTATCTCTTAGTCTTACATGTGTCCACTTTCAACATTGTATAAGATGGTTAATGTTTGGCACTGTGATTTGTGAGAAAAAAACTCTTGGTCATGATGTATGTTTGACACTGACACAACTCTAGTGAAAAGAGAATACACTAGGAAGAATAGAATTGGCAACAGTAGAATAACAATAAGGAAGTCAGTTACGCAGTATATTCCAAATGCAAGCTGGCAGTGGGTGAGTGGAGGAAAGAGCGAAATTCTGTTATCAAGTAGGTATAAAGCTAGAGAATGTATTTGGTGAAAGGTTCAGCAAGGCACCGTGGGGGAGTAGGATCCTCTCAAACAAGCCATACCATTCTGTAATTTGCTAACTCTAATTCAATATAGTATAACTCTGTTTATTGCTTTGCCCTTCTATCTTCTTTGCTGTTACCAGTACCAGGTCCCTATCATGTATATATCTGATTTTAACTTTGACTTCTGCTGCATACTTTGCTAGCAGTTTCCTCCTTCTATATTTGTTTTCATTTCTATTTATTTTTATTTTTCTTTTAAATTTATTTTTCTGTTATCTCTGTTTGATTTGATCTTTCTTCTGACAAGTTTAGCTATTTTGAAATGCAGAAGATGGTATATATTTGGCATACTCAGACTTCAACCAGTTCTTGCTTGGAGACTCTTCGTGTCTAAAGGAGCTAAATCAGTGGTTTGCTAAGCAACTCGATTCAGTATGTGGGCAAAACACTTTTTTTCTTTATGTTCTTCTCACTTTTTGTTTTTGCTACGATAAGTATTGTGTTCTTATGAAAAAAATAAAAATTATTAATTCTGACAAATTGACAATACAATTCAGAAGGATGAATAAGTTCCCTTTAGAGGGTGAGCTTTGGCACAACGGTAAGGGTTGCTGCATTGTGACATGGTGGGTCATGGGTTTTAGTCGTGGAAACAACCTCTGCACCCATGGGGAAATGTTGCACATGTATGACCTTTCCCACACCCCACAATGGAGGGACCCTCATGCATTTGGCCTCCTTTCTTTTATAGGTTCCCTTTACTTAGTTCCAGTGCATTATTACATGGCAATCTCTGATTGCTGTTTCACATTTGCTTAAATTACATATATTATTTGAGAATGTTATATTTTTTTAGATCTGTTTGTGCCATACCATATATACTGGTGTTTTATGTAATATTTCAAAAGATTCTGAGCTTGACAGTGATCACGCAAGATGAACTTGTCATTGTCACATTAGTTTCCTTTATCTATATTTATCTAGATGATTAATGAAATCTTGAAAATAATGTTTTATACTTCTTGTCCTTCTTTTCGTGTTGATTGATCCATGTAGCCGGCCCTATCTTGTGGGATAAGGTTGTTGTTGCTCACTTAACTATGTGGGTGTCTCCCATTCTGTTTAGTATCTTTTCTCAAAATGTTTTAAAATTTTTACCAATTTCTAATCTGCTTGGGTCTTGATGCCCTTCTATGACTTTTTGTTTGATTCATTATCAGGGTCCATTCCGACTTGTTGCCGAGGAGGGAAAATCTAAATGCTCTTGGGTGAATCTTGATGACATATCAAATATCTATGTTAGAGGTATACATACCACTTCCAGTTCTTACAATTCACTATTACTTTTACTTGAAAAAGGGTTATGAAATATTATTGATTTGTATTTGAATCTGTACATAGGGGTCTCTATTTATAGAGACTTCTTGACCTAATTTTGACCTAATGGGCTTGGCCCAATATACAAGTAACGGACTAAATAAATACAAATAAATGACTACATAATTACTAATAAATGACTACATAATTACTATTTACAACACTCCCCCTCAAGCTGAGGAATAGATATTTATCATTCCCAGCTTGCTAGCAAGTTCTTGAAATCTATCTGAAGGAAGCCCTTTTGTCAATAGATCAGCTAATTGACGCCCAGTGGGAATGTATGGAGTGGTAATCAACCCGCTATCAAGTTTCTCTTTGATGAAATGGCGGTCGACCTCAATATGTTTATAGAGACTTCTTGACCTAATTTTGACCTAATGGGCTTGGCCCAATATACAAGTAACGGACTAAATAAATACAAATAAATGACTACATAATTACTAATAAATGACTACATAATTACTATTTACAACACTCCCCCTCAAGCTGAGGAATAGATATTTATCATTCCCAGCTTGCTAGCAAGTTCTTGAAATCTATCTGAAGGAAGCCCCTTTGTCAATAGATCAGCTAATTGACGCCCAGTGAGAATGTATGGAGTGGTAATCAACCCGCTATCAAGTTTCTCTTTGATGAAATGGCGGTCGACCTCAATATGTTTAGTCCGATCATGTTGAACTGGATTATGAGCTATACAAATAGCGGACTTATTATCACATAGCAGCTTCATAGGTCCCTCACATTTTATTTTTAGATCATCAAGTATAATTTTCAGCCACAGTAACTCACAAATGCCTTGAGCCATAGCTCGAAATTCAGCTTCTGCACTTGATCTGGCGACCACATCTTGTTTCTTACTTCTCCATGTCACCAAGTTACCACAAAGAAACATGCAATAACCAGTGGTAGAACGACGGTCAGTCACGGATCCAGCATAATCAGCATTTGCGTAGACTTCTAAAGATAGATTGCCATCACGTCAGAATAACAACCCTTTACCAGGAGTACCTTTCAGATACTGAAGAATTCTCTCTACTGCCTGCATATGTTTCTCCTTTGGATCGTGCATAAACTGACTGACAACACTAACAGCATAAACTAAGTCTGGTCTAGTATGGGCCAAATATATCAATTTCCCAACTAGCCGTTGATATTGTCCTTTATCAACTGGAGGACTCTCCTCTTCATAGCACATCTTGTGATTCTGCTCAATAGGAGTATTAGAGGGTTTACACCCGAGCTTTCCTGCTTCTTTGAGAAGATCAAGAACATATTTCCTCTGGCTGATAAAGATTCCTTTGCTCGAATGAGCTACTTCTATCCCTAGGAAATATCTCAGTTTCCCAAGGTCTTTGACTTCAAACTCAGAGGCAAGCCGTGTTTGCAGAATCTGTCTCTCCACAAAATCATCATCTGTGATAATAATATCATCAACATATACAAGGAGCAGAGTAAGCTTCCCATTTTGGGAGTGCTTGAAAAAAAAGAGTGTGATCTCCTTGACTTTGTTTATATCCTAAGGTTATCATAACCTTAGTAAACTTTCTAAACCAGGCACGAGGTGACTGTTTCAATCCATACAAGGCCTTTTTTAATTTACAAACTTTATTTTCTCCCTTCACAGAATCAAAACCAGGCGGAATTTCCATGTAGACTTCTTCTTCTAACTCACCATTGAGGAAAGCATTCTTCACATCAAATTGGTTTATATCCCAATTGTAATGGGCAGCAAGGGATAACAAAACTCTCACCGTATTCATCTTTGCAACTGGAGGAAATGTTTCTTCATAATCAATGCCATAGGTTTGAGAGTAATCTTTGGCAACTAATCGAGCTTTGTATCTCTCAAGAGTTCCATCAGAATTATATTTCAGGGCATAAACCCATCTGCACCCTACTGCTTTCTTTCCAGTAGGTCTATCAATAACCTCCCATGTTTTATTTTTCTCCAATGCATTCATCTCCTCTTGCATGGCTTGAGCCCAATTCCCATCTTTCAAGGCTTCATGTACTGATTTTGGGATTGCAATAGAGTCTAGTGCTGAAACAAAGCTTTTGTGCTGCACAGACAGATTAGCAGAGGAAACAAAATGGGAGATAGGGTATTGAGTACAAGAGGAACAAGATTTCTTGGGACATGATCTTTTTCCTTTTCTAAGAGCAATGGGTAAATCATCAGAATCAGTAGTAATGGGTAAGTCATCAGAAGTATCATGATCAGAAATGAGATTCAGGACTTACCAGTGGTCAGACGATTGAGGTTGCTACTGAGGCAATGTGGGCTGTGTATCAGTCATAGGAGGACCGGTCACAGGAGGATCAGACATAATCAACATCTGTGTAGACTTCTAAAGATAGATTGCCATCACGTCGGAATAACAACCCTTTACCAGGAGTACCTTTCAGATACTGAAGAAGTCTACATGGAAATTCCGCCTGGTTTTGATTCTGTGAAGGGAGAAAATAAAGTTTGTAAATTAAAAAAGGCCTTGTATGGATTGAAGCAGTCACCTCGTGCCTGGTTTACCATGTAAAGAACCTTGGGATATATCACCCCAAAAGCTAGCTCAAAGGGTGGGAGTGCCCAAGACCTTATAAACTCCACATTAGTTGCACATACAACCAATGTGGGACTATATATCTCAACACGCCCCCTCACACGAGAGCCTATTGGGCTTGAAGAGTGGACAATGCAACAGGCCCAACCTACCTGTGCTAAGAAACGCCACAAGAGAAAGTGGGGGGCGGCGAGGCTCTGATACCAACTTGAAAAAGGGTTATGAAATATTATTGATTTGTATTTGAATCTGTACATAGGGGTCTCTATTTATAGAGACTTCTTGACCTAATTTTGACCTAATGGGCTTGGCCCAATATACAAGTAACGGACTAAATAAATACAAATAAATGACTACATAATTACTCATAAATGACTACATAATTACTATTTACAACACTTTTCCTTATCCTCAACACAGTAGTATTGTCTTACACATCATGACTCCCAAATTTAAATTTGATCTTTTTGCTTCCTTGCTGGCAGTGATCATGATCTTTTTTTCTTACTTTATTCTTATCAATATAAGTATATTTTATTGTATATATGATAATTATTTTTCTAATGATGCGAAAACTAGTTAACATGAGTATTCATTTGTGTTTTAGTTACTTATTTGTGGCTCTGTTGAAGTATGGGCAAGGACTTCTTAAAAATTCTGGCATTCTGTTCCTACCCTACACAGTGTAAAGCAATTGAAAGACTGATAAAATTATACTCACCTTACTTCACTTAAAACCTCTGTACTGAACCAACTAAAGATGCTCCTAGAGTCTCTGGAAACAAAACAGACATTAATTAAAAAAACTATCTTTGTCTCACTCTTTGGATTAAGTCCAACCATGCTGTGGCTTACACCCAGGTATTTGTATCCTGTATGACCTAGCATATTTTTAACTGGACCTGTTGTTGTATTTTTATTTGTTTATTTTTTCTGGTTGAGCAGATTTGGAAAAATCACATAATCAACGTGTATCTGAGTTGCAGCGACTTCGCTCAATGTATGTGGTTGTTTCCTATAACATTACACATTACTTGCTTTGGTAACACATTTGCTTCATAAAAAATGCGAGTTAGGGTGGTTATTTGTCAACTATGTTGGACTCCTGTCTTATAATTCAGTAATTGGTTCGAGTAGCCCACCACCATCCAACAAAAAAAAATAAAAAAAATGAGATCCAGACATATGCTTCATAATCATGCCTATATTACTAGTTTACTACCATGTTAGGCAAAATTGGTTTGTTACTTTGTTTCTAATTGACGTAGTTTAGGGGATAGCTTGACATGAAATCGTAGTTTAGGGGGGAGGAGATTAATTAGACTGAACGTCGGACTCATGTTTCTCAGACTCCACCAATTTTTTAGTGTTTATGGTCTGTGTAAAACTATCACAGATTTGGAATAAGTGAAAGACAATGGGTGGAAGCGCAAGTTGAGAATGCCAAGCAGCAGGCTATTTTAACGACACTTAAATCACAAGTGTCATCAGATGAAGCTCACATTCATCTTGATCTTCACTCTCTTAGGTACTTGCCTCTAATTATAACTTTAATGTTAATATGTTCTCTATAGTGCCTTTATGTTTCCTGGCTAGATTTGTAAATTCTGATCTCCCTTACGACCATTTTTCGAAGACCAATGCCATGGGCTTTTGCTTTGTGCTTTAGTAACCTTGATATCTTCATTGATGATCCCTTACTGTAAAAGTACAAAGTATATATATGAATAATCAATTTAAAAAAGCATATTTTAAGGAATTCTTTTTATTGTTTTAACATTTTTTGTTTTGTAGTTATATAATGTGGTATAATGTTCAGGGCCTTCTGAATTGAAAAGTTATCTTTCAAATTCTTTTGACCATAAACTTTTTTACCTTTGAAGTTACAGTTTTTTATATGTAATCATGTCATGTGGTGTAATGTTCAGGAGAAAGCATTCTGAATTGAAAGCAGAACTTTCAAATCTTTATAACCATGAAGAAAAGCTGTTATCAGAGGTTTGTTACTACATAGCTTGTGTCCAAGGCTTGTTCTACCTTTTAGCTAATGCCATTGATTTTTTCTGACAAAAATGTTTGGACTTTTCTGTCTACGGGATCACATCATTAGCAGTTTACATTTAGCAGTTTGAGTTATATGCTATGTAAAATAGTAAAGGCATTGCAGTCTCCAATGTCCAATATTTTCAAGGTTTACTTTTTTCTTTTTTCTGTTGTTTGTAATGTTGGTCCTTTTGAGAGCACATTGTTAAGGTTCACATAAATTTTTATCTATTATGAACTATTTATCTGCTGATGTCCATTCTCCTATTCAGATTCAAAATACCTGCACTGCTAGATAGGATAAAATGGTAGATACCTAAACTCATAATTCATCATGGCATGTTACATTGAGATCCATTATCTACCTAAACTTTTGGATAAATCAAGTAATGGTAAATACATAATCAGATGAACAGAACTCTGTCATTGAATGATCTATAAAAATGGTACTGACTAATTATGTCCTAGGGAATGCCTTCTGGTTTTCTTGGATATTAACACTTAAATGTATGAAAATATTCTACTGATTTATGATTGTCTTTGCATAAATATACGCTCTTTTATCTGAATATATTTCTCCCCTTTTAGACTATTCCAGATTTGTGCTGGGAGCTAGCTCAACTCCAAGACACTTACATTTTACAAGGTATTTTCTTGACTCTCATCTATTGGGAAGAAATTAAATTTTATTTTCTTCATTTTTTTTTTTTATGTATTTTAAATGATTCCTTGTACAAATATAGTATGTTTCAAATCTTTTATCCTCTAGGTGATTATGATTTGAAGGTAATGCGTCAAGATTACTACATTAACCGGCAGAGAACGGTAAGTTTAGCCACTTATTGTTGATTATAATTGTTTTTTTGTAAATATGTCCTTGAGGCTAGAGATATGTTAAATAGATTCATGTGTACATTCTCCAATTTGAGATGGTTCCCTAAGTTGTTAAGAGCTACTTAGCAGTCAGTCAGTCATAATTTTGATGCATAATATTTAGTTGAATGTACATAGTTTTACTTGGGAGACTAAAGCCGGTGGTACATGGCTTGCTCAAATCCCCAAAGTACCACGTTTGGGAAAGTTCATTCTGAAATGTTTCGGGATTGATTTTTTTTTTTTTTGTTTAGTTGGCCGTTGTCATTAATAGAGGGTGAGTCTTGGAGCAGTGATACGGTTGTTCCTTCCTTGTGATCGAAATGTCACGAGTTCAAGTATAGGAAACAACCTCTTTGCAAAATTGCAAGGGTAAGGCTGCGTACAATTGACCCTTAACCCTCGCAAGTTGGGAAGCCTTCGGAGTTTGCCCTTTATTTTGCCCATTGTCATTAATAAAATATAAAGGTTCATGATAATTTCTTTCTTCATTCTTCTAATAAGGCAAGTGATATATGGATAATTAAGAGTTTCGTACTTCCATTAGTCCAATACCTGGAATTATTGTCCAAGGCACTACTAACATCATTGTGTTAAATGATCTATAACCTTTGAAGAATTTTTGAACTTGTATATAACTTTTGGTAACGCGCACTCAATTCTTGTGGCAGTTCATAAACCATCTCATCAATCTGCTTGCCAGGCATCAGTTCTTAAAGATAGCCTGCCAATTGGAAAAGAAGCACATGCTTGGAGCATATTCGTTGCTTAAAGTTATTGAGTCTGAGCTACAAGCGTACTTGTCTGCAACTGAGGGACGGGTGGTATGTATCCTTACAATTTTCCATATCACTTTCTTTAATTTTTTTTATGATTCTCCTGTCATTGCTTTCTTTAGAACATTTTATGTTTGTATTAATGCTATTACTCTTATTTTTGTTCAATTTTTTCATTTACCCCTTCCTATATAAATAGGAAACGAGTCTGCCCTACAAATCTGTTCTAACGTAAAACAAACTTACCATAATTAGATGATTATTCCTTTTATATTTACAACACTCCCTTTCAAGTGGGTGAATGAATATCTACCATTCCCAACTTGCTAATAAGGAATTGAAAGCGCTCTGTGGGCAGCCCTTTCTTCAACACATCTGCACTTGAAATCTTGAAGGCATATATAGAGTAGTAATCAGTCCACTATATAATTCTCCTTGATGAAGTGATGATTGATCTCAATATGTTTTCTTCTATCATGTTGAACTGGTATTCAATGTTGTTAAAACGTAGAGTCTACGTAAAAACGATCGGGGTGAGCAAAAACGTAAAATCGTGAAACGTAAACGAAACGTAAGAGTTTACTACGTACCACATATATCCAACATATATTTGTAGTTATCAAAACCTATATGAAGGAGCCATGAATAATGATTAGAATATATAATCAAATATATAATAAAAAGGTGGAATATAAAATATAAATCACAGTTGAATAGAAATAAATCACAGTATATATAATCACTTAATGTAAATAACAATATCTACTGAAACGAAACTAAGAAGCGAACCAAATAATAAAATATAAAGTGGGTGGAATATATAATATCTAATTTGAATCAAAAGGTGCCATCATGTTAACCAAAAAATAATAATAAAATAAAGGAAATAGTATGTAGATGGACAAAAGGTTGGATCCTATGAAGATGGTTTAACAAAGGAGCAAAACAAACAATAAAATAAGAGTTACGTGGGATATATAATATCTAACTTTCTAGCTTAAGTCAGTAGGTGCCATCGTGCATAAAAAAAAAATAATAATAAAATAAAGGAATGGTATGTAGATGGAGCGAAAGGGTGGACAATGCACAGGCTCACCTAAGTGAGGATCGAACTCGGGACCGCTTGGTCACTGAGGCTTTGATACCATATAGAGAACCAATTCAACCCAAAATCTTAAGCTGGTGGGTGAGGCTACAATAATGGTTTTATATATCTTTAACATATCCCAAGGTTACCATGACCTGCGTAGATCTTTCAAACCACGGAGATTGCTTCTACCTATATAGAGCCTTTTTTTCCTTGCAAACTTAATTCATTTCATTGTTGAAAGAAATCGTGGTGGAATTTCCATGTAAACCTCCTTCTCCAACTCTGTGAGAGAAGCATTTTTTTATATCAAACAGGTGCAATTCCCAATCAAAGTGAGCATTAAGAGATAATAAGACCCCTATAGATCGATACTTCAATGTACTGATCCATCTACACCTCATTGCCCTTTTCTTCTCTCAGTCTATCAACAACTCCCTATTTTTCATTCTTCTCCAATGCACTCATCTCTTCGTTAATGGCTTGAACTCATTTCTCATCCTTCAATGCTTCTTGAATTGATATTTCGATTCTGATAGAATCAAGGGCTGAAATGAAACTCCTGTGCTGCTTGGTAAGGAATTTAGAAGAAACAAATTAAGAAATAGGATGAGTGCAAGACCTTTTCTCTTTCCTCGAGGAAATAGGTAAATCATCAGGATTAGGGTTACAATCATTCAAAGGAATATTTAAAGTATCAAGTTCAGTAACAGAAGAACTATTATCTTCAGTACTTACCTTAGGTTCGGACATTGGATGTTACTGTTGGATCAATTTAGGGAATCCCCTCCTCTGATATTTGGTGTACTACCCTTTGATTGATTGAATTTAGATGGTTCTGGCGAGGCACCAAGTAGAGTTGCTAACTCCTATGCATTGTGAAGCAAACAAAAGAAGGGCTCAAGAGCTGACTTAGGCAAAGAAAATGAACCATACTCAACTTCCGAAATGCTTCCCCTTAAAGATGGAGACGAGAGAATAATGATTCATCTTCATGAAAGATATCACCCATGGAAACCAAAAAATGACGATTTGAAGGGTGGTAACATTTGTATCCCTTCATATCGGGGGCATAACTCAAGAAAACACACTATGCAGCTCGTGGATCAAGTTTTCTATAGTGTTTATGAAACAAGTCTACAATATTTACATAATTATCCCTTTTATATTTTCAGCAGCTGGCATGCAACAATAGGTTATATCACTCTTGGCTTGTTGGTTGCACTTGAAAAAAGGTGGTGGTTAACTTGAAATAGTTGGAAGATGGTTGTATAATGTCATGCTAAGGATAGTTTATTAAATAAACTAACTTTTGTCCTTTGCTTGTCCCTTGCCACTACACTGCTTTGAGTATACCTTCCAAAAATATTTCCCCTCCTATGATCAGCTATGACATTAAAAAAAAAAAAAAAACCACTCCCCGTTAAACCCGACTAGCGAGTATGGGGTGGAGGTAAGGCTACTGAAACTAAAATTATATTGGTATTCGGATTCTGCTATCTTTGCGTTCCATATATTTTCCTTCATAATCTGTAGTTTCAAGATCATATTACAGGTTACCTTGGAACTTCTACTCTCATGTTTTGAACTTTCCTTGATGGTTTGCAGTGTCGTTGCCTGGCCCTTATCCAAGCTGCATCGGATGATCAAGAACAAGGGGGAGTACATGATAGTGATCTTTTTTTGCATGCTATTAGAGACCTGCTAAAACTTTATTCAAGTGAAGATTTAACTCATCAAAATATTATGATTTATTTAAATTATGATGGTCTTGTTAGCCTTCTAATAAGCTGTCTTGTCCATTTTCTTCGTACACTACGTTTTTTCCCAGATACTCAAGCTGCATTGTCAACATATGTATCAGCACCAGGCATTGTCCAGCAGATATCAGCTCTTCATTCAGATTTGATGACCCTTCAGTCGGTCCTTGAGAATTCTCTTCCGGAAGACAGAAATAGGTGTATCAATGAACTGTAAGTTTTTTTGATAAAAATTAATCTCCTGTACGTTATGATATCCTTCTGAGCGGTAATGGCTTCTGATTCAATATAGAGACCATTTTATATAGTAATAATATCATAAAGAATTCATAAGCATCAGAGACCTAATGCAAACAACATTGCTCTTTTGGATGCCAAAAGTATATTCTTTATATTGTAATCAGAGGGCTAAGATATGTTGACACCAGTGTAAATCAAAAGTCAATCTTAGACAAGCATAACCCTTTTGTAGGATGAATTTCTCGCAAACTCTAATTTTGGATTAAAAGTTTGTATAATGAACGAGCAGGAAATTTCACGTTAATGTAACATTAAACAAATGTATAACATACTTTTTTAAGAAAATAAATTATCAACCACTTCATCACATACTTTTCTTCAAATTTTCTGAATTTAAAATGGAAGATCTGCACAATAATAATTTAATGGATGGATTAATCAAAAACATTTTCTGTAAGGAGCCATTGATTAGTGCAAGTGTATCAAGTTTTGCGTTGGTGTCATTTGATATAATTAAAATCATTGGAAGCTGATATTTCTGTGAATTTAGCATATGCGAAGGTCTGAAAATTTACTAAAACTATGACAGACATGCGTACACAAGTAAGCATTTATTGTTATTGACAATGGTAATCTGTATCCTGCCAGCGTAAGAGGCTAATATCAAATGCCACCTAACATAGATCTATTTGCAAACTAAGCTTTAAAGTATTGTTGTTTGAGACATTCTCTCTTTCTTGACCAACTGCATTATTGTCAAATTTGGAGTCAATGTCCAAATAATTTTGGATTTAAAATCATATCTAAAGCTGCTGCATGTTTTTGTTGACAGCAATGATTTTTCTTTCCCGTAGTGGTCGAGTTTTGAGTGTCCTTTTCTTCTTGATTTAAAAAAAAAATAATAAAAAAATTGGGAAAGCATTCATGTCTTTTTTTACATCTATAGGTGCACCTTTATTCAAAGTCAGCAGCAACTGCTCTTTGCATCTTCAACAACAGCGCAGCCAATACTGACCCCTCGGGTATGGGGCTCTGATTTGCATCCATAGCTTCTTGATTTTGCTGTTAGCATATTACAATTGTTTTTCGTTTTTCTTCCCTGGTTTTAGTTGTGTAAGTTCTTTTCACAGATATGTTTCACACAGGTATATTTCACGCAAAGGCAAGAATGGTATACTCAATATAGTACCTATATAATGTGTAGTTTTTTCGGCACCTTAGATTTTAAATATCTAAACTCCATTTTGATGAGAACATTATAGGCTGATCTTTAAGTCAAATGGAAAATACATCAACATCGTCTTTACCCCAAACTAGCTGAGGTCGGCTGGCGATGAACTCATATAAAAGCAAGAATAAACCACTTCCCATTGAACCCCGATTAGGGAGGGTAGGGGTTAGGGAAATTCTTATACGCAGTCTTATTTTTGCGTATTTTCAAATAGGTTGTTTCCTAGATTCAAACTCGTGACTTTTCAGTCACAAAGGAGCAGAATTACCACTACTTCAGATTCACCCTCATATAAAAGCAAGAATAGATTAAAGAAAAATAAATGATAAAGAAAAAATAAGATATATATATATATATACATATATATATATTAATAAGTAAAACAAATAAATAAATAAAAACAGAGAAAAATTCTATCCCTGCACAATGCAAATAGCTTTTCTCTACTTCTTCCTAAGACAAACTGTACACTAATCTATTTCCCACTTCATTAAGTTTTTTTTACTAGTTTTGCCCAAGTAAATTTCAACTGATCTCTTCTTTTCTTTATGTCATGGTCTCGGTAACAAACTTCTTTTCTTACTGTAGCATCTAAGGGTCTTTGAAGATCTTGCCCAAACCATTTCAATCTATATTCTTTTCTTCTACCAGCATCACTCCAATTTTTCATCGAATATCTTTATTTTTTGTCTTATCCATCCTTATATAACCACACATCCACCTTTACGTCTTCATTTTTGCTACTGTCACTTTATGCTTATGTTGTTTCCACTACTCTCACTACTATATATAGCATTATAAATCTTAAAATCCTCATCAATCTCTCCTCCCTTTTGCAAGATTGGTTTCGGATATCTTAATGCATCTTTCTTGGATATCGCCTGGCATATTAACAATCATTGATCTCCTCCTTTTGTTGTTGAAATCACACTCCATGTATTAAATCTTACTCTGACTTAATGCAAATCTTTTACACTCCAGTGTGCTTCTCTATAATTCTAGTTTAGTGTTAACAATAAGCACAAGATTATCTGCAAATAGCATATGCCATGACAATTTGTCTTGGATATTTTTTGTTAGCTCATCGATAACTAGGGCACAAAGATAATGACTAAATGCAGAACCTTGGTGTAAACCTACTATGAATGGAAAATAACTTGATGTGCCATTATAAGCCTTCACATATGTAATAACACCGTCATACACATCCTTCTTGTCTCTACTTTGTAGGTGTCTTTTTCTTCTCAAAATCCATCACATGACCTTTCTTTGAACCCTATCATACGCCTTCATGAGATTAATAAACACCATATGTGGTTATATGTCACAAATTAAAGGGAGGAGATTAAGACCGAGGAAAACTCTAAAGGTGAAGCCATTTAAAGACCTATCTCCAAAATGTTTTTATTGAAAGTTTGGTTTTTAGTAGAGTCCAATGGCATTGATTGACTCATTTAGCCGACCCCACCTAGTGGGATAATTATTATAAATACTAGAATTATTTTATTACTATTTTGTAATAGTTAGTATTTGGACTTAGCCCATTAGGTTTTTATTCCCCTTAATTAGAGAACTCTTGTACAGATAATACACAGTTTTATAATACACAAATATTTCTTTCAATTATAATGCTTCATTGTTGTTATTGTGGGGCTACTACGTTTTACTGATTTTCTTAATGGTGAAGTGAACAAATTTGTCTTTCTATATGGAGGCCTATAGGTTGAATATTTCACCGGATTTATGGATAGTACAAAAATTAAAATTTCCTCAATTTTAATTTGTAACATATAACCACTGAGGTGCTATTGGATTTATTTATAAACAATTTAGTTATTATTTTTGTCATGTCCATTACAACGTCAACAAAAACCAAAGACTTCTCCCACTAGGTGGGGTTTTTGTCATGTCCATTATTGTGGGGAAAATTAAAGGTGGTATTCCTTTGTCAGGGTTTTAAAGGAATGGATTACTTTGTGATGGTGTAATTTAGAATAATGTGGGGTTTACTGAACTAAAGTAACCTGACGTTTTGACTATGTTTCTTAGCAATTTGTAACTTTTAAATTATGTCTGGATCAAAGTCGTAAAAAATGGGCATATCAGTTTTTTCAATTTGTCTGTATTGTGATTTGACATTTTGTCTTTTTTCATCTGATGTCTTATTTAGCCATTAATGAAAGAGCTTGATGAAATGGAAAAGATTAACGCAAAGCTCTCTGCTGCTGTGGAAGAGGTGACACTAGAGCATGTGAAGAAGAACGAGGTAATGTTGCTTTAAGGTTCTGTTCCATCTGATTAGTTCTGCACACTACATGATCATTTTGCAAACATCAAGGACTTTAATCATTTGTGGGTTTTATAACCTGAGCTTTTTCATCGTGCCATCTAATCAACAATTTCCTTGGGTCGATGATTTCTCAGTAGTCCTACTTATCAGGTTCCTTCTTATTGATTCGAATCTTGTGAGTAATAAGTGGAATTTTTGGCTAAGCCTATTATAATTGATTAAATATATAAAATCATTAACAAGTTACTTTACACATGCGAGCTTTAGAATTTTTATTCATATTAACATGATGTGTTAACTAGTTTTGTTCTATAGTGATAACTCTTTCCTAATTGTTAAGAATATTTAGTGAATTTTTTTGAAGTAGAGTTTACATATAGGAGCATAACACTGAGAAAGGAGTCAGGTTCAGCGAAACCTAAGCAACAGCATAATCATTAAAGATCATTTATCAGATGCATTAGCATTAAAATGCTACGATTCTTTCACCTGAAAAAAAAATAAAAATGGCCAAGATTATTTATCATACAGTCAACATTAGTTTTCAACTCTTTTCACCTGACATAGTTACATGAATTGAGAATTAGAAAAAGGGGACCTTTTACTTCTCTCTTAGTGACACTTTTGCATGGTAGCTTTCATGGTAAAATTTTGCATTTTATATTCTTGATTCTGATAACTTAAAAGCATAAAGACAAAAGTTTATGGAAATTGAGCCTTGTCTCTTTCACAAAAGAAAAAGAAAGTAATGGTGTTAATTTTGGATTTAAATAATTTTACCAAAACTCATCTCTTCTTTCACTCATCCATTTCCCCTTCTTCTCCATGATATTGAATCACTCCTCTATTTCCAAAGGAAGTAAATTTTTGCATGAGTATAGAATGAACATATTTCTATTATATAACGATGTTGATAGACAACCCCACATCATTTACAAAGATTCTGAACCTATTTCTGTTATGTTAACTGAAACTTGATTTGCACTGTGGCATCTAGATTGTGAAGCATCACTCACAAGAAATTGGACTTCAAAGGCGAGTCTTTGTTGAATTCTTTTGCAATCCTGAGAGGTTGAGAAACCAAGTTCGGGAACTGACTACTCGAGTCAGAGCCTTGCAAATTTCCTAGCAATCATAAGTACCCTTTTCTATTTTCCATTCTCATTTTTTGTTATTTTTTCTTCTCTGTTCTTCTTCATCTTATCCGAGTAGCAATGTGCTGACTTGTGTTCTCAATTTCAAATATATATATTTGCTGTCTTGTGTGTTAATATGAGAAAGACATTACTAGTGCTTCCTTCCTTCCCCTTGGCCCTTGTTTCTTACTATTTCATATGGGAATGGAATGGATCCTCTCATATTACATGAAATCATGGGAGAGGCTCTCAGCCATATAGATATAAATCAATGGTTAGGCATTTCTCACCTTTTATCCTAATGTATTATTTTATCATCATTGATTTGTATCTGAATTGTTGAAATCCTTTCACATAATCTCATGTTATATGATCCGTTTTTGTTTTATATTGTTTACAAGTCAACTTAGAACTCTTCCATGTGAAAAAAAAAAAAAGTTAAAAGAAAAGAAAGAAGGAAGTGCTCCTAGTGGTCTTAACCAAAGTGAGATTTTTTAACATATGGAGTAGAAGTAGCAAGTATTGTATTTAAACAATATTAGTGGTTTTAACCACCATTATTATGAGTGTATTTTCGGTAAAACAAGAATGGGTATTTCCTTATCAAAAAAGAAAGAATTAGGGATATAAAAGTAAATAATCATAAAGATAAAGGTAGTGTGAATGTCTTATTTTTTTTGTATTTAATAAAAAAAAAAGTATCGAGTGATCGATACATATGTAGTATTTGATAAATGTGTAATATTTTCCATTATTACACGATTTAGTTGTTTGGCAAGTAGCTTATGTTGATCACCTCACTTATTCTGTACTCATGTCACATCCATGTTTCGGTTTGATTAATAATGCCAGGAAAATCACTTTTTTTTTTTTTTTTCAAAAGCTTTGTTTGTAAGATTTTAATAATGAACTGTTTTGAATACAAAAATAAGTTATTTCAAACACGTAGCATTTGCGGAGCAGAAGTATTTTAAGTATTTTGGACTTAATTTCATTTTTTTTATAAATCTTATATTTTAAGAAGACATTCCACATATTGTGTACCAGATAAAATAATTTTAAAAAATGACAAATTCATAACAAAAAATTGCTTTAAAGAACTAGCGATTAATTCTTAAATCATCAAATTTTGGCTGGATGTGATGTTTTGCAGAGGAATGTTATATTATGGGAGAAATATTATATCCTGTAAAATAAATAAATCAATCTAAGTCAGTGTCAACCATAGACAAATGAAAGAGCGTGGGTAATTCGGCTACAAACAAAATTCAAATATCAGTTTATCTTAATTACTACAATATATTCAATAAAATTAATGCTAAGGTTGAATAACGAGTTGTTTCTTATTCTGATTTGGGGATGAAATTATTAAAGATATAGCCACTTTTATTGAACTCAGATGAGTCATCAACTCAGCCGAGATACTAGATTTATAAGTTATTGGTTAAATGGCTTGAATTGAATTTATATGACAATATATAATCAATGGAGTTTGCATCTATCATGTCACATGACTCAAAAAAAATTCTCCACACAATATTTTGTGGGACCCGCATTTTTTGAAGAAAAAAAAATAAAAAATAAAAATTAAGGCACGCAAAACGAATCTATGTAACATTACACAATCACTTTTATTACAACATAACTCTTATAAAACCCTTAATAAATATAATAGTCCACGTTCATTGACCAATAAATTATATATTCAAGTCTCACTGATGCTATTCACTTGCATATACAGTTCATTGGCCCGACTAAAAGTATGCCTTGTAACTTCCATGAGTTGCTTTTTATAATGAATAGATGGCAAGCCTAGTCACAATGTAATCTAGTCACAATCACACAAGCCAACATAGTGTTGTGGTGGTAAGGTGTGGTGGTAAGGTGAAAGGGAGAAGTGTGTGTCATTTTAAAAAATGTAAAATTGTGTTATTTTAAGAGAGAGAAAGAGATAGATAAAGAAGGAGAGAGAGCTGACAAAGAAATAAAATAAAAGTGTGGGTCTCATCTCTTTGTGAGAATGAAATGACACAAGTTATGTTATTTAAAAGGATAAATACTTTTTCCAAAGTGTAAACATTTTGTTTCCTGGTGTGATCGTAATATAATCCAATTTACATGTATAATGCATAGGAGAATAGTTCCTCTGCAGGAGAAGCTATTCTTCAGCAACAAACACATATTTCAATTGTGGGGTTCACTCTTTAAAAAAAAGAAAGTTCTAATTTTTTTTTTAGTCTAGGGGGAGAAGTGTTTTTCCCCTAATGTATTTGGCACTTGAATTGGTATTATAGTAATTTTTGAGATTTTCGTGCTTAGGAAAGTCAATTAGCGTGGTCTATATAATATGCATCATCTCTACTAATGAAATTGGAACTCTTGTGCTTTGCATGTGCTAATCAGCTGGTACATATACGTAGATAAAAACTTTATAATTAAGGAATAGACATGTAGAGCTTGACTTTGACTCTGTTGACATGAGTAATTGACAAATTAAGGAAAGTCTGAAGAAAATTATCAACTTATAATTCCTGTAATATCCAAGTGCTTCATTTGAAATTTAGAGAATTCTTATTCTCTCCTAGCTTAGATTCTTCATCTTCTTGATTTTCTTGAGTATCCTTCAAGGCACATTGTTGTTCTCCCTCTTTACTTTTACCCCATAGGAGAATATAAGTGCCAGCAATAACCAAAACTGATCCTGCAACACTGATTATTGCAGATAGAAGAGCATCAGGGGCAATGCAATGCAAAAAAGGTGGAAAGAATAAGACAGTGATAACAGGAATCAACCTTCCAAGGTAAATTTCCTCCTGTAACATAGTGAAATCAAGCACAGCCACAAACATCTGTAGAAGAGGGGTAAATGCTGCAGTAAAAACTGGACCCCTTTCTTTCACACACCATGACATTGCCACATAGCACAACCCTGATCCCACAAGTCCCTAGATTCACACACATAGCAAATTTCAATGCAAACTTCTGTACATTTATATGACATAGCAAATTTCAATGCAAAATTTTGTACATATGTATATAACTCAAGTTTGTTGAATCTTCTATAAAATACTAACTGATAAAGGACAAATCCTAGTACATAAAGCTCTCTGACTTACAAGTGTAAAGATAAAGGTTAATTGTACGTAGTTTTGTCCTTATATTTTTGCAAAGAGATTGTTTTTCAGGCTAGAATCCGTGACCACCTAATCACAAAGCTCACCCACTACAAAATGCTAATTGATATTCAGAGTAATTTGAACTTGTAATTTGAAAAGAAACTTTCATAGATTACTTGTAAAACAAACAGACTGATGTATTTAATTTTATCATAAAGAATATACTTACAGCATATATAACAGTCATGATTTCTAACTTTCCTTTGAGAATCCATGTGGCACTATTTCTATCAATGATCAAAGTTAATATTGCTGATTGAATGGCAGCAAAAAATGACAAAATGGCAGTGCTGGAGTATTGATAGGGGTACTTTTTGCTAATCCTTGCTTGTATAAGAAACCATGAAGACCACAAGAGGCAACCTGCAGTCAGAAGTATTGAGCCAACAATCCATTGCTTTAACTCTGAACCTGATGGTTTCATTGTGCCTTTGTCTACTATGTTCTGTGATTTTGGGTTCATTAAGGGCATTCCTTTATAAAGGATCAATACCAAAGCTCCACCAATGCACACAAAAGTTCCCAAGACCTTGGCTTTAGAACTCTTGCTTTTCATGCTCACCTTCTCTATCCTAAAAGAATTTCAAGCTAAAGGGTCATAATTATTCTAGGATCTATAGTATAATATAATATAATATAATATAATAGTTACTCTATTAAAGTTGTCACACCACACTTTTATTACGTTTTTTATTGTTTTAGTTCTTTTAACTTATAAATTTATTTTTTATCTATGGCTTTGTTAAAATTAAAAATCACATTTCATTTAAAATTGATATTTTATATCTGTATATAAACATTATCTTGAATTATTAATTAATAATTGATAAATCAATTATAAAGTTATCTTGAATGAAAATGTAAATAAATGATTTTAATTTGTTTAAAACCGTTAGATAAAAATTATCAAAACATAACCAAAATTGAGTTTAATTAAAATATTCAGTAAAATAAAAAATTACTTAATGTACCAAAATAAATTATACTACAATAAAATTTTCTCTTTTAAATTGGATATATAAAATTAAGGTGTGAATGTGAAGATAGTCTCAAAAAAGAAAAAAATAGAGACACTTACATGTAAAAAATAATATACTTGTATGCATATAAAGTCAAAAAGTACATCCAAATATTATTACACAAAAATTAAAATTAAAATTATATAATTTTTTATTTTTAAATATATTTTTTCTATTTTACTTTACAAGTTTATAATAAGTATGTTTAGATTGATTTATTTTGCACTAAAAAATTTTCAATGAAAGATTTCTTTAATATATACATACCTCCATACATATACATATATTAAATAAAAAAATTCATTATCATAAATACTAAGTTTAGATGATTTATGCAAGGGAGGCTAATGAACCTAACTACTTTAGTTATATCCCATAATCAAGGGCAAAAAAATTAAAATAATGCATTTAAATTAAATAATTACGCATTAAATAGGTCACTAATGCATTTAATGCGTAATTATTTAATTTAAATGCATTGTTTTAATTTTTTTGCCCATAATCAAGTAATATCTTTTTGTTTGACTCACCCCAGTGGCAGCGCCAAAATGAAGGCGAATACAGGCACTGTGTTGAGGAATGCACATGCGAATGTGGCAGATGTGTATTCAAGTCCCTTAAGATAGAGGAATTGAGTGAGTGTTACTCTGAAATAAATTCGCAAAATCATAATGTTTAGTGGCTACTAAATCACACAACATCAATTATATAGAGCTAGAAGTGTGTGTCTTTGATTATAAAGAGTACCTACCCAACAAGTGCACTTATGAAAAGGAGACATATTATCTGACCCTCTAGCTTGCTTTTCCTGTAAAATAAGAATTAAAAAAAAAAAAAATTACCATGTCTTATCTTTTCAACATTTCAGAATTATTAAAATGTAATTAGGTCACTAAAACAACTTATATTAAAAAAAGGAGATTTTTTTTTATATGATTTCCCAAATATATTTTCTCATGCCTCATTTGATATATAAGATGAGGTCCTATGAAACTATCTCAGTCTTTTCATAAACAAATCAACGATTATTATTAATGTATCATTTTCTATTTTAAAATGAGTTTTTTTTCATCTTTTATCACCCTGAAACTGAGTCGTCTTACATAATCTAATCATGTTAAAACACACATGAAAATCTATTCCTCTTAATCCGTGAAGGATAGTTGATCATACCTTTCATAGAAGAAAGCAATGGGTGCCAAGAAAATTGCTGAAATTGCCTGTCGATATGTTAGGATGGTCAAGTAGTCCATTCCTTCATTAAGAACCTTCTTCAGAAATATATTGACAAAAGCGAGAGCTAAATTAACTAGAATCATCACCAAAACTGGCTTCCACAGTTCATGGAAATTCAACAACGTCATGATTCTTTTTTCTCTTAATTGTACTTTGTTGTTTGTTTATTGAGCCTTGGTAGAATGCTAGGATGTGCCAAATATCTTCTTCAATATATAGAGATATTAATGTCCAAAGAAGAAGGGAACGGGAACAAACACTATGATATATTCCCTGACACATTCAACTTTCCAGATTCAAATATTTTCTTGATTTCGTTTTACTTGGTGGGAATTTACGACATACCATACAATATTCCTCATCGTCACATTGATTGACCTCAACCTACAAAAGTTTTAAACATGTGGTTATTTGTTAATACTATATTAATTGTCTTTAATGTTTATACAATGAATGTAAATAAGTTATTTACGTTCACTTTCAAAACGATGTCATTTTGGATTAAAAGATATAAAAAATTATAATAATAAAGACTATTATAATCTTAGAAGAAATTATAATTATAAAAATATTTTGACTTTTGCTCTGAAACAACATCGTTTTGAGTTCAATATAAATAAATTATTTACATTCATTATAAAATAAATAAACCTATATTAATCACATTTCTGAAGCAAAGGTGCGCACGTGTGCTTATAGTTGATACATGCTCAATTTAGATTTTAAAAGAAAAATTCGTATTCCATACTTGTTGTATATGTATCGGATACCGTATTATTGAGATATATATATATATATATATATATATATATATATATATATATATATATATATATATACTTGGATATAATGAGGTTGTGTTTGAATTTTCATGGAGTAAACTTAACACTGGTGGCTGCGAACAGCTCCTCTAAATATTCCGGTGGAACAAGGAGCTGGTGTACTTGCAATGTATTCCCATAATGAAATTAGTAAGAGCTATATATATAATAGATAAGATAAGGTTGTTCATATGTATATTTCGTATGCAGTGGCGTAGTCACATAGTGTGTGGGTAGGATCTTGGCCCCAGCTTGTATTTAAAAATTAATCACATATTTAATGTGGTTAAATAATTGTGACTAAGTTTCTGAATAATATTTAGTATTAAGTTCCACCTAAATTTTTGTTAACCCTAACTTAACAAATCAGCTAGGTTCCTCACTCTTGGTAAGCAAAAGAGCTAGGGATTTAGGATTTAGCATTTAGGTGGTGTTTGGTTGGGAGCTTTTCAGCGGATATCTATCTTTCTCAAGTATGGCTTTTAGAAACACCATGTTTGTTTCAACGTTTTTCACCAAAAACCCATCTATCCAATTTGTCTGGATTTATGAGAAACATAGATATCCGCACTGTTTAGAAACCCAATTCGAAGGTGAGATTTTTCGGAAAACCGATTATCTGACTTTTAATGCACTGTTGATTTCATAAAGTTACCTAATTTTTTCAGTAAAGTTTTTCTACACCAAACAATTTTTTTTTACATTTTTCTACCTATCTCATTTTATCTATCTTTCCAATCATTTCTCTATCTATTACATTTTCCTACTATTTCAAAAAAATTTCCTCAACCAAACGCCCCCTTAGTGAATGGACTCCATGGACAATGGGTCCAACTCATCCAAGCCCAAATAGCATATCCCGAAGACATATCATATCCATATTTATGCAAAGTAACACCACATTCACATCAATATTTTTTAGGGTCAAGTTTCTATATTTTAATCATTGGTTCCTTTTGCTTTATATCACTGAGATTTTCTGGTTGGGTCACTAGAATAAAGTAATGGAATAACATTTTATTTATTATCATCAAGTGACACCAGAATTAGCTTCTCTTGACTCTTAATACTTATAGTTAATTTGCTTCCAGTTTTAGAACCAAGAGTTTGGTATATAATAAGGGTTTTATGAGTATCATGTTATATCATACAAGACATGTCATGTCATAGACAAATAATCCGTGGGTCCTATGGAAAAAAGAAAAGAAAATGGGCCTCACATATTTTTGAGTCAATAGAAAAATTATTTTAATTGTGCCGTATAACATAATATTCATAAAACCCATATAGTAATTGTACAAATGGCTTTAAGCAGAAAGTAGAGACCGATATGACAATGTCTCCATTTCATCAGAATCTAATTTTCTGAATTGCTTGTCAAGCTAGTAGTTATTTATTAGTTTTATTACAAGCAAGGACAATATGTCAATTCTTGTTCCTATACTATTTTTAAAGTGGGTTTCAATTAATTTATTTGATGTTTAAAAAAATATTTAATTTTTTAAAGAAACTTTTTATAAAGTAATTATTTTATACTTCACTTATGCAAGTATTATATATGATCTTAGTTGTTGATCTCACTTATCTCTAATGATTATAATTTATTATTAGTTATGTGGGTCATTATATATAAAAAAGAATTAATAACTAAAAATTAGGCATATGATATGAAATGAAGAGGGCGAAAGAAGAGAGATACATGTTACAAGACAAGTGAGAGAAATAAGAAAGAAGAAAAAAAGGAGTAGAGAAGACAAGGAGAGATGAATGAGATAAAAAGGTAGAATTCTAATTCTCATTTAGCAACCATTTAGCGTACAAGAAACGTCAATATATAAAACCACAAACATGAATGAGGGAGTAATGCTTCATTAGTGTAGTGGTTATGATTCATGAAATCATAAATGAGGGACAATTGCATCATGTGTGTCAAACAATTACATAATTAAAATTCAAGTCATCCATAAAGTCACAACACTTCCCCCTTGGATGACTATATACTATGGATATACCTCGTTAAAACCTTGTTAAGAAAAGCCCAATGGATAAAAAAATTTAGTGAAGGAAAAAGTACAATATTCATAATTAACATACCACATTTTATATGTTAATATAGATTGCCTCATTAAAAGCCTTTCGAAGAAAAATCCAATGGGATAAAAACTCAGTAAAGGAAAAAAGATAGCAGTGTGTATAACTTCCCCTCAATTGAGCCGTAGAGCTACTCCTGGGGCTACGAAAGTGGAACAACATTACAATTCTCTATAACAGTTATCTTGTAATCTCTTATCATAATAAATTATAGTAATATTCATTCAATAGGACTAGTAATCCATTTACAATAGTGCTCAGCTCATGCCTCGTTAAAACCCATCTAGAAAATCAAATAGAAAAAAAAATAGCGAAGGAAAAAAAGTACATGACATAAACTACCAAAAAATTACACAAACTGCCTCATTAAAAATCTCTGGCCAAGTAAAAAAAAAAAGACCCTTTGGGAAAAAAACTTGGCAAAGGAAAAAAGAGTACAATAATAAATCTGCAGGGCTCCATCCTTCACTAAGTTTGCGCATACCTATTTCATATTCCAATTTCTCAAATTTGGGAGTAGGTGAGGGATTTAGTGAAAATTGTCACAAGAGAGAACTTAAGGGATATTAATTACACCTCTATCTCGAGTTACATGCCTATAAAAGAATTTTTGTGAAAAATGAAGTATTGTCAGTCTTAACATATACATCATTTATATGTGCAATGCAAGCTACATATTATCCTCAAAGAGGAAGGCAGGGATATTATCAATTATGGGTAAGCCACATGAAACATTAAAATACATTCTTGAGATATAATGCAATGCGCTCGTAATGATTTAAGGAAGTAGCAACTAGGCTTGGCTTTTATAGCCTTTCATTACTTTGCAGTGCTTCCATAAAGAGATGTCATATCTAATCTGTGATTATTAGACATGTAATCAACATCAAAATATTCCACCAATGTAAATCTCCATATCATGGATAGATCCTTGAAGATAACCAAAATATGATTAACGTCATTCCAATGTCTTAAAGGGCAACACTATGTCTAGTTAGAATTTTTACTGTAAATGCAATATCATGTTCGTTGCAATTTGCAAAGTATAATAGTGCTCCTATGATGCTTAAGATTAAGATCTTCAAGTCCTAATCCTTTCTTGTTAGTTTCGTTTGGTCTAAATGGATCTATATTCACTAATAGTGACCAGACCATCATTATGGAACTTATATAGTTACATTGGTGAAATAAAATAATCTTTTCGGAAGATACTCGATTTGCAAGCAAAGACAATAATTTGTATGAGACCATACAATGATCCTTGCAGCTTAATGCTAAACATGCTGCATTTTTAATTATTTCTTATATGGGATTTAGGGAATCCTTTTGGGATTTTCATATAAATGTTACAGTCAAATGACTTTACAGTCACGACGTCCATTAAATGCATCACAAGATACATCTTAGTTGCCACACTAATCAAGTAATGGAACATAATATAATCAATTACGGGAGGATAAGATACAACGTAATTAATGTCAGATCTTTGCGAAAAACTCTTATTTTTCCTTAATTGCCTCCTTTCATTCATTCTCGTCTAAATGCTTATGGCATTCTTGAATAATTTTAGGCTTTGGATCTAAATTATCTTTTGAGGCAACAAGAGCTACTTAGGAGGAAAATGAGTCATCGAAGACAAATATAATTTATCATATTTTTTCACGTATCAATATAGTTTAATGTATACATCAACATCAACTTTTTCGTTTCCCATGACACCCAGATTTGGCCGTTTCGCGTTCCCAAGATTATTGTAATTAACAGTTGCACTTATTTCACTGGGTTCACTTTCTTCGGTATTAACCTCTTCAAGAGGCACGATGAGTGACTTGTTTATCTTTTTTGTGGATTTATGTGTTGAGCCCCTGCAAATCATTCTCACTTCTGGCATTTACTAGACTCAAACATATTTCATTCCATTGGAATCTCCACCATATGTGGTGCATTCTCTGTAAGAATATGGGACTTAGTCACTCGTGATCAGTAAATACATATGGCATTTGACTTGCTAAATTTCCAAGTTAATGAATTTTTAAACTTCAAGTTCAATTATAATTACATATGAAGAAAGAGAATTCATTTGGTTTTTCTTTCAAAATAATTTCTTAGGATTCATTAAGCTTCTGGTTTACTCTCCTTAATACCGAAAAATGTCCTTCATTAAAATAAGAAGGCACAAGTTGCCCATTAAGTGCCCAATTACTTGATTATATATGGAGTTGAAAAGCTCATATAAATACTCAACCTTCTTTGAGACCCCATTTTAGGACATTGTGGAGGTATAATATAAAGATTGTAACAACAACCCGATAGATAGTCCTTTAGCACGTGGGTTGAGTTGTACTACAAGTCAAAAATCCCAATGCCTGGAGTCCAGTCACATTAAGGTAGAAGGGCTGTGAATATCGGCATAAGAGGTATATGAATGAATCGAATCAACACCAGAATGATAAGGATTCAGAGACTGAGCAGGTATGAGACTGTACAGTTGATGATGGCTTATAAGAATTAATAGGTACTACTTATACTAACAAGATGCATCTACTTTTCGGTAGCCCATAACGGAAGAACTCCATAGTTAAGCGTGCTTGACTTGGAGCAATTCTGGGATGGGGTGATTTCATGGGAAGTTTCTCAGGAAGTCTGTGAGTGAGGACAAAGCACGCTAAAAAGTTTTGTGTTAGTTTGTGGGGATAAACATTGATCCTAAAAGTCGCTGGGCATTACGGACATATATGGTACAACCAAAATGCGTAGATGGGAAACATCAAGTTCACATCCACGTCCAAGTTGAAAAGGGGAGTATGCTTAAAAGCATCTAGGCTAGCAAACTTCAGGTTCATGGTCATTTTAGAAACATGACATATGCGCAAACATGACATATACACAAACGTTACTTCATATTTCCCCCATATATTTCTAAAGTTTAATGAAGACTCATAACTTTCCAATACTATGACGACTTATGGGGTCAATTTTATAGAAATATGAAGTTAGTGGTCTATTATTGACCTCTTCAAGAGTGTCGCCTTGAGGTTATATTTCCTTTAATCAAGGAACAATATATTTTGTTTACTTTATATTCATTAGGCATTATATGTGCATGATGTCCTTCTAGGACAATTACTCGCACAAGAATATATTTAATGATTTGCAATATTCTACAAATGAATTATCGTTTGAACTTTAAGTTGATAATGATTGAGGCGTATAACTAGATAGACAATGTTTCATCAAATTTCTTATGATTTTTGACCTTTCACCTTTTTCTTCCCATAACGATGGAAGAAAATAATAATTAATTAAATTGATTTGCTAAATAAATAGCTAACTCTTCTAGAGCCACCACAATACCAAATATGGTTAGGAAAATGTCCACGGTAGTAATTATAACCACAACTATGTTACGATTATGTAACGGTGTTGCATTCACTTCAGGGAATGGCATATAACCAATTGGTCTTGGTTAACGATTTGTCATCAAAAAGTTTGTACAATAATGAAAGACATGATATTAACTTAAAATATATATTTTTTAAAGCCACACTCTCAATATTGCTATTGCTGGAGCAAACTTGAGGCACAATACCATAAAATATTTTCTCAAATATTGTAGAATCTTTTGTCATTAAATATGTGGCCTTAAGGTCATTATAAAAAATATTATAATATTGGCATGCTCCTACTAGGAGGCCTTAATTTATTCCTTGATTTTTTTCTTCAAGGTAACATAATCTAAGCTCTTTGGGAGCATTTAATCAAGTTTGTGGCACTTTTCTTAGCGCTATCAATAATTATTGTTTTTGACCATAATTCTTATCATGTCTAAAATTATAGTTTGAAACATTCACTTCAGGTAAAATTAGTTTAACTCATTGGTTTAACTTTATAAGTCTTTGTTCTTCTTATAACTACCTCTGGAGTATATTCGAGAGACAAAAATGTAGAGAATATTTTCTCTCAATATTTTATTTCAAATAATTTTGTAACATCCCTAAATTTGTAACAATTTTAAAATATTATTATAATAACAAAATTTGTCAAAATGTACATTTAATTATTTATGAGGATCTTATAAATATTGCTGAAGCTAATCTAAAACCAATTTCAGGAAATGTTACTGTCGCACATGTAACAGGGATAAGTACAAAGCTAACTTTATCATACTCTTATACCAAAATATATTCAATGTAAACATTTAAAACTTTAAAATGTAAATCCAGAGTCTAAGATTAACTGAAATATATCTTATACATTTATTAAATCTTAAGCCTAGCTTGAAATGTCCGAGATGTTATCTTCACTGCCCACTGCTAGCCCTAACCTTCAAAAATCTGCTTCACTGAGGGTCTCTACTCCTGCAAAGGATCATCACAACACACAATCACAAACACAAACAGTTAGCAAGAGGCTAGTAATCCTAATGCAAAACACAGTAAGAATAACCATAACTCCACCAAGCATCATAATCAATTCAATAATCTATTTGGATATTTGAAAAACTCATAGTTTATCATTTTTTAAGGACTAAAATCACTCTTATATATAGTCAAAAGCATGAAAACTCAGAGTTATTTGGCTAAAAAACATGGACTTTGAATTATTGACTTATGTGAATGATTTTTTCTTATTTTGTTGGACAACTGAGTTGAATTAGAGTATTAAAGCAATGTTTAAGTTAGAAAGACTTAAAGCAAAAAATTAGGTACAACCATTTAGTGAACAATAATCTAAATATTTATTGACACATGGATCGATCCAACTTTGGTTGCGTAGATAAGTTAGTGCTTGGTACATCAATCCTCATGGGAACGAAAACCCCACTCCTTTTCAATATATTACTTGCACGACTGGTGCAATTATTGAAGTCGCGGCAATATTTCATTAAGGATAACCATAATTCAATCAATTAGCATAATCAGCTCATGCATCAATCACGATATTTTATTAATGATAATCATAATTCAATCAATTAACATAATTGGCTCAAGCATCAATCATGATATCATAATTCAAATACTCATCATAATCAACTCAAGCAATAATTTAAATATCTCATTTAATCTTATTTAGTTTCATTTAGTTTCATTTAATTTCATTTAGTACACTTGTTAGTAAGAGAACAAGTGTAGACCCGGAAAATACCGTTGCCAGTCTACCCATGTGACCCAGGAAATCCTGTTTCCAGTCATGTATAATCAAATTTGGCCATCATCAAAACATCAAATCCTAGTGTGCACATCTCTTCCCAAAGTTATTACTAGTATCCCAAAAAACCATGTTGCCAGGCACCACTTTGGGAAGAACGGATCACATTATATAATGTTGAAGGCATAAAATCTAAAGGTTGTATTCATCACTTTCAGGAGATACCATCCCAAAAGCTATCTTTCCATTATTATCTTATCATAATCACACATAATTAAGAAAATTCAGTCTTGTCATAAATCGCATATTTGGAAAATTTCCTCAAAGAGTATCATAATTTTCATATCAAATACCCAACATTTATCCAAAGTAAGATCTATATCACACATAATCCATTTTTGAATCATTTTATCAGAATAAAATTCATGTCACACATTATCAATTATTCATCATCTCCACCTATTATCATTAAAGAATTAGGATTATACCCAAAAATAATTATATAATTAATCTTGTTATTTTCTAGAGGTTAAAAATAAACCCAATAAAATTCCCAATATTATTCATATATTATTACCCTATAATTAATTAAGGGTTAGGATTACATATAATAAATTCCATATAAAATTAACCTATAATACCTTAAGGATCAATATTACATATAACAAATTTAATATAAAATTACCCTATGATACCCTAAAGATCAAGATTTACTTAATAGATTCCAAATAAAACTATCATAGGATTCTCTAAGGATTAGGATTACATATAACAAATTTCATATAAAACTAATTTATTACTTCCTAAAGATTAGAATCACACTATCAAAATTCATATAAAATTATCCTATCTCTAGGGACTAGGATTACCCAGACTCCGTGTTTGAAGGGTTCCTTGGGAGAAGAGCAATTCGTGAGGGGAAGCGCAATTGATTGCCGAGGAAAAATAGTAACAACAGAATTTGAAAAGGGTTAGGAATAAGAAGAAAAAAGAGAAGATGAGAATGAAAATGGAAAGGTGCAGAGAATATGAAAGTGATTAGGTTTTGTTGGGTTAAGCTCCTATTTATAGCTGAAGTTTTGTGACTAAGACATTAGTTACAGGGTTTTGCTGTCTCTGTCTCATTGTATTCATAAATATCCATCGTATTTAATATATAGGATATTACTGACTCATTCTTATCTTTTGTATTTATCAGACAGGTTAGGGACGATGACTCATTCGTATCCTTTGTAGTTGTTGACTCATTCTTTATCCAATGTATTTAATATTATGATACACATAAGGATAAATACTATTATTATTATTATTATTAATTTTATTATTACTATTTAACCAGGGTATTACATATTTCGTAGATCTATTGGATCTTTTCAATCATGGTCTAAGTTATAACTATACCACAATTATTCATAAAGGAAATGACCAAGAAAAATAAATGCGTTTGTGCAATCCTTTCGAGATACATATAATATAACTTCTTCCGGAAGTTAACAAAATTAACAAACTTAAGACAAAAATATATTAGCCAATAAAATAATAATAATAAATATTTGTACTTGAAACAACGTGAAGAAAAAATCATAAAATAATCGAGAAATGAATTAAATCAATATAAAGTAAAATAATAAGAAACATAATCTAAATATGTATTTGCTACTTTAAGAGCAATAACCAACACTTGTCGTTTTCATGAGGTGACAGTAATCAACAAAGATATTATTTGACAACATATTAACCAATGTTTCAAAATATAAACGCTACTTCAAGAGCAATAATAAACAAACAAAGATATTATTTTCCTCAGCTATGGTTATGGTTGTAGGCTTATTTTTATGGCGTGAGATTCATCATTCTTGCTTTTATTTTAACTAACCACATTCATTTCATTAGTCATCTTTTCTTTGTCATGCTTTGACCCAAGGTAAGATATTCTATTATCCTTTAAGGGTTATATGTTGTCTGCACTCATAGCCTTCAAAATGGCTGGAGTTTTTTTAGAGTTGGCATTTAAATCAGCAGATCTAAGATAATGATATTCTGGCGGCGAATAAAAATTAGTGCGTTTGCCTTATCTTTTTCATTCGAAGCATCAATTTCGATAATCGCGGTAGCAAAGCCTTACCCTTAAAGGTGCATTTCTATGTTCAGGCACTAGGACAGATAATTGTTCCCACTCACTTCTAGAATGTGGAATTTGGGCTTTTCGATATTTGCCATAATGTTGTTACTTCAGGGACAGAAGGATATAGGCTGTCAAATACCCAATAAGGATTTTTAAACACTCACTACTACTTAAGGAGCAAGATTATATATATTGTCACACATCAAATATCATTTTTTCACTTCTACTTCAGGAACATGATGATATATGTTTTCAAATACCAACAGCTTTTCAGGTGTATAAACAAAAATGAAAAAAGGTGAATTGGTAGAAAAAGAAGAATTAGAAATTGATAAAACACCACATAAATTAATATCTACCAAATACCAACCTCATAGACAAAAAATTACTTTTGTGAAAACCTTTTAACCTAGGGGGTGGATGCATTAGAGGCAAGTGGTTGTTTCTTTTTTATTAATTTATTTTCTCTAAAGAGGGTTTTCAAAAACAGTGTTGCAATAGATTGTGATTTTTGTAAAAGACTATGCTATTGCAAATTCTCATAACTATCCATGCTGGTAACATGTTATAAAATGAATGGAGAATGAGATAGATACATGTTACAAGGCAAGTGGGAGAAATAAGAGACAAGAAAAAAAGGAGTAGAGAAGACAAAGAGAAATGAAGGAGATAAAGAGATAGAATTCTAATTCTCATTCATCAACCATTTCTAATACAAGCATCATCAATATATAAAACTACAAGCATGAACGAGGGAGTAATGTTCCATCAGTGTGGTGGTTACAAAATCATAAACAAGGGACAATTGTGCACCATTAATGCCAAACGGTTACATAATTCAAAATTCAAGTCATCTATAAATTAATATTTTAAAACAACATAATTTTTTTTAGGAAAAAGTTCACCAATGCCCCTGTGGTTTACTCCAGAATCACTTATACCCCTGTGGTTTGTAAAAAGGTATTATCACATATGCCCCTGTGGTTTCTTAGTTTTTACAAAGCACAGGGACATATGTGATCGAAAAAAAACCACGGGGGCATAAGTGATTCTGCAGTAAATCATAGGGGCATTGGTGAACTTTTCCCTTTTTTTTAATTCTAAACCAGCCTATATTATATATTTTTTTGATTTGTGTTAGAACCTGATAGCGATTCAAAGAATTAGATAAATATTATTATCTAGTGAATAATCGTCAAGCCGAAAGCCGAATGACTTTAATATTCTAATCTAATTCTCCTGAGTGAAAGACTAAAGTAATACATTTTATAAAAGATATTATCAAAATAATATAACTTAAAAATTAAAATAACAACTGGATACACGTATACAAAAGGAACATCAACTAGTTTTTTTTTTTTTCCTGGTGCCTTCTGTTGCTCATGATAACTATAGTCTTGTACACATTTGAAAGGAATACCAACTAGCGTAGTTGTTTTCTTATTGCCTTTTATTGTTGAGGAAAAGCTTAATGGAAAACGAATGATCTTTTGCTCAAAAGTGCTTGAAATATTGTAAAGGTGAAGTGTAAAAGTAAAAAGTTTGTATATAAATAATCATAAAAAAGTTATAAATGGACAAAATTATTCGCAGATATAATTTTTTATGCAAAAATCAAGTTCTATAATAGGTAAGTATATATGCCTCATAATCAGAGCCATATATACGCTGAACGTGCTTTATAAAGAAGAATAATGTTGCCGAATCGATCAAAATATCCATGAAGCATGTGCTTCATGCGAACAACACGTTGGCATAAGAGAGCAACAATTCAAAGAGGCTGCAACATGAAATAAATTTAAGAACATCTTGTAAATAATAGACTATGATTTTCTGTTCATTTATATAACATAAGGGAGGAATACTACTTTCATTTTTCACAGTTCTCTCATGTAGGATACAACAACTCAATCAGCATAAATTTATTGGCAATTCATCGACAAATTACAACATGATTCTTCCACGTATAATTTCACGTGATCAAGTCAGGTGAAAGGTTCTTAATCATTGGTAAATAAATCAATAATAATAATAGATAAAAAAGAAAAAAAATATTAAAATATAGTGTGAGAAAAAGATAACCATTGATTTATCTATCAACAGTTAAGAACCTTTTACATGATTTTATCATGTGAAATCACATATGACAGCATTCATTCGGAATTATATATAGCACATGAATAAAAACCCATAAAACTTGGGTAATTGAAGAGAAAAGTGGAACGAGCTAGGCAGCTAGCAGAGTTAAGGCTACAACTGGCTATGTATTTGATGTTGGATTATTAATGAATCTTTCCTCTAACGGGCTATTGACATATGAAGTGGACCTATAATGTGGAATCTTGCATAGGATCAACAAGGCTACGTTGTCTAGAAAATGGGCCCGCCATTGTCAAAGTAGGCCTAATAAAATGGGCTATGTTTATAATTAAGGGTTTTATTTTTCTTATGTTGCATGAGACAACTTGTCTCATGCAACACACAAAAAATGAATGGGACCCACTAAAAAGGAAGAGAAGAAAATAAAAAAGTGGGCCCCACCTACTTTTTGTGTGTTGCATGAGACAACTTGTCTCATGCAACATAAGAAAAATAAAACCCTATAAGAGTTTCTTTTTTCTCATGTCACATGAGATATCATTTCTCATGTCGTAGATACAATAAGTGGTGGGGCCCACCACTTATTAAAAAAGAAGAAAAAACAAAAAGGTCAACACGATTTTCGATGTCTCATAACATGAGAAAATTATCTCCTATTACATGAGAAAATGATTTCCCATAAATAAAAGAAAAATATGTTTCTCATGTTAGCATAGAATATTTTTTTCTCATGCACACACAGAAAAAGGATAATATCCATTTTTTTTTCTCACTCTTTTCACCTTGGTAGATCTCACCTACTTTTTATGTGTTATCCAGTGCAATATCATAAACATACTCTCCTAAGTGAAAAACGTATTAATGTTAACGTCAGTTTCTTCTTTTTAATTCACTCCTATTTATTAAATATGAATCCTCTTATTTAATATATGCATAATTTCTTATTCTGGTGTTTCTTGAAGAATGTCCTTCTTAACCTTCTCTTTTTTTAAAAATAAAATAAAATTTAAATCTTTTTTCAACCTAAACAAGGCATATTCTCATATTCAATTTCAAATATATTCTCTTTTAATTTGTTTTCATAGATAACTAAATTTAAAAATATCTATGCCAATATGAATGTATTAATTGACACACTAGTAGACATAGGATTCGTCTCGTAATGATCTTCTAGTTCTTGGGAACTGATTGTGTAATAATATACATTTCTAAGATAAGTAAAAAATACCAAATCTCAGTAACTTGTTCAGTCGAGTGGTCTCTAAATTGTCTCATACAACAACTAACAAAAAAACAAAACACAATTATCACATACATTAATTAAAACAGCATACATAAGAGGTGTTGTTGGTATGCCAATTTTTGTTTGTACATTGCTGATACTATTCAGTTTGGCAGCACATCATACAATCAATCAATGACCATCACTCACCAAACAGCATCCTTTTCCCTTTGGAGTCACGTTGCCTTAATCTTACTACCCATTTGTTCACTTAAAAATCCAACAACATCCTTTGGAAAATTTGCTTCCTTTCAACAACTCACCATGCTTCAGACAGGAACTGAATTCCTCTATGAAAGGCATTTGGCTAAGGAAATTGCAAACAAAAAGTAAAAAAGTGAAGCCACAAGGTTGTTTTAATGCCACCAAATTTATTATCTAGAGTGGAAAATAAAATTGATTAGTTGGTCTTTCTTCATCCAGTTCTACTTCAAGTTCAATATCCCAACCAACAACAACAATATCCATAAGGTTCTTATTTATATGATCAAAATTTAATTTAATTTACACACACAACCAACCAAATAATGAATATGCTCCTATGGCTGCCAGAAAACCCAACATTCCAACCTGGATGGGACATAGAAGAAATCCATGCCACATTTTTCAAATGCATCAGTTGGCAAGTGGAAGAAACCTTGGATATAATCAATTGCCCTTACCATTATGTCTGTGACAGAACATACCCTGAAAATTACCCTCCTTCTGTTGATATCTTGGTCCTTCTTTTCACTACAGCTTCTTACTTGGTGACTCTTGTTATTGTGATAATGGATATGAGTTTAGGAAGAGGAAGAATCTTCTTGAGTCAATCAAAAAGATTCCTGTTGCCATCTGGTCCTATATCTCTCCCACTTATAATCCTAGCCTTTGCAAAGGGTCCTCAAATTAACACAATATTTCCACTCTCTTGCACTGGTCCTGCAATTCTTCTACTTGTTCTCATTTCTGCCTTATCTTTTGACAATGGAGCTGATAAGGACATTAAGTATGTTTTCTTTGCAGCATCAACAGTGTCTGGAATTTTGCATGCAAGCTTATATCTGGATTCTATTGTGTTACCTTATTATACAGGTTTTGATGCAGTGATGTCTTCAACATTTTCAGGTGAGTGTGCATCTTGTGTATGCAGGAAAGAAGCATTGGTTGTGGGAGGAAAACTAGTGAGGTATAGGGGTTGGTCAATGACTACATTTTTGGTTGTGGGGGTTCTTTGTTTGAGGATTATATGTAAAATCTCTGGAGAAAATGCTGGGAGATTGTTGTCCATCACAGCCTTGATGGAAAGGTTTAGCTGGATCTTAATAACTGTGGATTGTGTTTATCTCATATCAAACTCACCACCAGAAAGATTAGTGTTGAGAGTTGCTGCTTTTGGAGGCATTTTTCTTTTGATTTTCCTTCATGTCCTCAAAGAGGCATGCAATCAAGTTTACACAATGGCTTATGTGGCAGAAAAATTGAAATGGGTATCAACCTCATTGCAAAAAATATGAAGAAAAAATAATTATCAAAAGCATAATGGATTTTGGGAAATCAATAGCTTAATTTTGTTGTAAACCACAAACTGTTGTTTTAGATGCTATTGCCATTTTTTTCTTCCAATGCAAATTAAGTCTTTTCTTTTTCTTAACTTGGTTCTTTTTGCTTGTCTACTTCACACACACAATATGGCTCTTAGAAATCAATATTTACTTTTCTTAATATCTGGCGTTTTATATTTAGTATAAGGGTTCGTTTTTTCTGCGATTACTGCGGATAACTTATCTGCAGTAAGCCCAATACTACGTCGTTTTGGACGGAAATCATGGTGTTTTTGTAATTTTAATTTATTTCAGGATTATAATAGTCTTTATATCTATAATTTTTTAAGATTTCAATACCAAAACGACGTCGTTTTGGGAATAAATGCAGATAAGTTATCTGCATTAACTGCAAAAACATTTTTCCCTTAGTATAATTCACAAAAAAAAAATCATCTGAACTTGACCACAAGCAACTATAGACAGAGCTGGCACCAATTCTTTGCTTTTTGAACCTTTGTTTTTTTTTTTTTTAACAAAGTGCAGTTTTCAAAGTAATTCTGTTCTTCTACTTCAAATTCAAAAACGATAAACAAAATTAATATGACATTGTGTAGAGTGTAAAATTAGGATGCAAAGATTGGGGAGCCAAAATCAAAATTTTAAGGGGATTACGGTTATATTTAAAAAATAAGATAAAACTTGAATGTAAAAATTGAAATTCAACCCTTTTGGATTGCCATGGCCCTGTAATCTCTCACCTAGATTCGTCCATGATCATTAATTAAATAAAGAAATTTCACTAATGTGCCAATTGATTTGCCGAATAAGTTAGATGCAATGTCAAATAATTTGATACCATTCAGTTAAATGATTTCATGTATATAATTTGGGAAAAAGAAGTATTCTTTTGAATGACACAAGCTTGTGTTATTTTAGGTGTTTTAAGTTTGTGTAAAACTGAGAAGTTGCTTTTTTTTCTCTCTCCTCAGTCATATCGCTGACGTGTAAAGTAAAAAAAAAAAAACTTTTCAGAATTACACAGAATACGACTGTGTAAATCACTAAGGTGGTGTTTGGTTCAAGAGTTTTTTTCAGTTTCCTAGCTAAGTGTAGAAGGCATTCTCAATTCTCCATGTTTGGTTCATGGATATGATGAATTTTATCTATCAAAATCACTTGCCTATCATTCCACAATTGCATGTAAAAATCAACAAATTCACTGTTTCATAAACGCTAAATGGAAGGTGGTATTTGACATAATACCGGCTAAGTCATTGAAATAGTAAAATAGAGTTACAACATTACCCTGGCACGTGAGATATAATAGTCCATCTTAATTAATTAGTAAATCAAGTGTAATTAATTAATTAAACATGTTTTAGTGAGTGAAATTAAGTATAAGGCTTAATTAGATGAATCTGAGTCACTTTGGAGTTAAAAAGTGTATTCAGTGAAAATTAAGGGGTATAAATGGGTACTAGCAAAAGTACCCAAAATATAAAAATAAAAATAGTAATATTCCTAGAATAATATTTCAGACTTTTGGGTAAAGTTTGGTAATTATTGGAGTTAAATAGATAGACGAACTAATACCCACATGTTACCACTTAACTTATGTTAAGTGATAAAATGCAAAAAGAACCCATCTTTCCCCAGAAACCCGTCGAGGAACAGAGACAAAGAAGGAGAAAGAAGAAGAAGGGAAAGGAGGGAGGAAGAGAGAGTGAGAGCAAATCTTAACCGATTGGAGTGATTCAAAAGCCTAAATCACTCTAAATCTTCCCCTCTTTCATAATCCTAGCTTTGTTTTGAGTGGGGAGCATTGTGGAGAGAGATATTACCTCTCAAAAATTCGGCCCTTTGGTGAAAATTGGGGTTTTGAGAGTTTCTACCTCCATTGAAGCTTTAGGAGCCATCAATCCTTGGTTGTGTGACCATTGGTGGTAAGATTCTAACCCTTGAACCTCATGATTCCTTGAAATTTGCATGAGTTAGGGTTTGTGAATAGTAAATTGGGATTTTTATGAAATGTAGTTGAATTAGCTATGTTCTAGGAAGAATGGAGTTTAGAGCATGTTGGGAAAAATGCTAGGAACGACATTTAATCGGTGGAAATGAGCCTAGATAGTCATTTGATAATTGTTCATAATATTGGAAAATTCATGCTTGGATTGGTTAGTATTCTAGCATGTTGAACAATTAGTGAGTTGAATGATTGATTGGATCCTTGTGATGTCTAGGATTGAGACATTTGGACCAACCGTGAGTGATCAACCGCTTGAACAAGCTACGGAGCTTGAGTAGCTCATTGGAATTGGTAAGCTCATACTTGTGTTGTGTTTTGAATTGAGTAGTTGATGGTTGATTGTGAAATACTCTTGGATGCAATGTGTTGATTGCATTACACCATGTGTAGGTGTTGGTTTTGGAGTAGAGTATTGTTGACATTGGTGAAGAACAAAGGTCGACTGAAGCATTGAGGTAAGCCTTCGGACCTTGGGTGTAATTCCCTTGATTGTTCCACCAAGCCCTGAAAGGGTAGTGGTGATTATAGTGTATATAAATGCAATGAAATAGTGTAATGCTTTGTTATACGTATGTGTATGCATTTGGTGTGGCATAGGATGGTGTTTCCCTATGTGGTATGTTGCATGACGATGCGTAAATCATACTTGGTAGTTAGCTGGCCAGTAGGACTATTTGCATCTGAGTTTCCTTAGGACAGCTTGAGAGCTCGAGGGATTTCTCCTGGAGATGTATTGCACTTTGCATAGATATGTATTTACTGCATTATTATTGTTATTGCTATTACACTGGTATGGAACTGTGGGGTGGAGAGATGCTCCAAGGACCCCTGGTTTACTGGATATATTCGTATATCTCACCCCGTGTTGTGGGGACCCCCTTTCAGGTAAGGATGCTGCAGGAGCCTCTGGTGGCAAGTGGCCATATCTGGATTATGCATGAAATGTGGCATTTCTTTTGAGTTTATGCATGCCTTTTGTAGTTGACATGTATAGGATTTTATTTTGAAAGCCCATGGTCATTTGTATATCTTGATTCATTGGATGAACTTAGCCTATGCTCATGCCTTTGGTTACACCTTTTGTTGATGGGAGCCAAGGGAATGATCATAGTGTTTTGTAAGCTAAGTTCTATGATTTGTAAAGGATATGTAATGTAAATGATGCCTACTTGAAATTCAATATATGCATGCTTGTTATGTATTGAGTTGTTGAATTGGTTGGGCTGAAAATCAATTAGGTACCCTTTTGTTTAAACTGGTAAACGATGAGAAAACAAAGGTCATGCTGCCCAAATTCTAGCTAAATCTCATGAGGAGAGGTTGGATGAGTGCTAGGATTTAGTTTTGGGGCATGGACAATTGGGGTTTGTAATGGGGATGCATTTTCCCCAAGGCTTGGACTTGAGAAATCAGGGAATTGGAATTCCCTGGCAGCGCGCTTAAGCGCCCAGGAGCGCGCCCAAGCGCCTTGCTGCCCCTGCGAGTGCCAATGCATTCTGCCTCCTCGCGCTGGAGCGCCCAAGTGGGGGCTTAAGCGCCCAGGATTGCGCGCTGGAGCGCCCTGGCGTGCGCTTAAGCGCCCTTTGCTGCAAAAAGTTGGGAGGCTTACTGCCCCCTCGTGTTTTAGCGCCCAGGGTGGGGTTGAAGCGCCCAGGGTTGCGCGCTTGAGCGCCCTGGTCCGCGCTTAAGCGCCCTTAGCCACTGTAGGAGGAGATACTTCTGTCTCTGCGCGCTAAAACGTCCCCGTGGGAGCTTGAGCGCCCAGGATAGCGTGCCTGAGCGCCCTGTTGCGCGCTTAAGCGCCCATCCACACTGGAATGCCTGATGCTTACTGCCTCCGTGCGCTTAAGCGCCCATATGGAGGCTTTAGCGCCCGATAGCGCGCGCTTGAGCGCCCGGTAGCGCGCTGAAGCGCGCGGGGCCTGTGACCAACACTCTCTTGTGTTGCTTCAAATTGTCCTAACTTGGGCTACGGTACTCCGATTTGAGCGCGGTTTGAAGCCACGCATATCTAATGAAGAGATCTACAATATAGTAGAAGTTGTGAAATAAATAGGAAGTAAATTAATGGTTTAAAAATGGAATAAGAACATGATGTTAAGCTTAATTGATATGATTCCGTAAGGTAATACGGTTATGATCACGGAATTGGGTATTATAAATTCGGTATGTTTTAAAATGAAAAATTTATCCGGATTTTAATTGAACCCATGTGATTGTAACTGCGCTTAATATCATAATGCGATGTTAACAAACCGGTTCTAGAACGGGGTGTTAAATTAGACAACGATGACAAAGTTTGCAGAAAGGTACAGAAGGTTCAGGTGAAGAAGGCAAAGTTTGCAAAATCTTCAACCTTGTTCCTCAAATTTCCCTTCTACCTTCACACCCGGGATTGAGAGCCTACCCACTAAATTTTCCTGGTTTTGCTTACCATCATGCTTTCCAGGTTCAACCCAAACCAAGTTTTGCTTCAATTCCTCGATTCTATGATAATGGACTTCTTGAACTAACAAAATTCGATAAAATTTTCAATCAACAATCCAGCGTGCTTTTAATATGGAAGATGAACTACGCAAAGTACTCAGAATTGAGATTTTGATGTCCAACTTACATATTCCAAAACATAATAAAGTTTTAGAATTGAACCTGCGTCTCATCTACGGGTCTTGGGTTGCAGAAAAGCATGAATGACAGCGGTTTCTAAAAGGGTTATTTTGTAATTTTACTAAATTTACCTATCAATATTTTATTTTCAACCAAACACACATTCAAGAATTTTATATAATTTTCCTAGCAAAATTTTATTCAACCAAACAACTTTTTTTACATTTCCCTATCAAATTCGCTTTCTAATCATTTCCCTATCAATTACATTTCCCTAGTATTCAAAAAATTTCTTCTCAATCAAACATCCCCTAAGAGAATACAACTTGTATCCTTTTAAACGTACTACTCCGAATAATTTTGAGTATCGCTCGTGCATAACTTAGCCCGAATGATTAGACCCCGTTGGCTCCAGGAATCAGGGGAATGTGAGTCAGCCCAGTATTCCATACAACCTGCGTGTCAAGGGACAAAACATCGTACACCCTCAGTTTAAGACTAACTCGTTTAATTTTGGAAACAAAACAAGAAAATCATGAAGCTGTTCTTCTCCGTCCCCACCTCAAAATCAAAACCGAACTCCACCAACGAAGAAGACAACAACACCTCGAAACAGTTCTTCACAGAATTCGACCCTTCGAAATCTAAATCTCCAACAACTAAAACCCTTATTATCCCCCCAATCCAAAACGAATGGATTCTCGTCAACAAAATGAACAACCTCGCATTCGAGCACGACACCTCCTCCTCCGCCGAATCCGGTTCCGATTTGGCGTACGGTCTCAACCTCCGTCGCGTTCGGGCAGAGGCGGCATCGCTGCAGAAGCTGAAGGACGATTTGAAGAGGCTGCCGGACGATCAGGGGTTCGACGAGTTTAAGGATGTCCCTGTGGAGGGTTTCGGAGCGGCTCTGCTCGCCGGTTACGGGTGGTCCCCAGGGATGGGGATAGGGAAGAATGCGAAGGAGGATGTGAAGGTTGTGCAGTTCGAGAGAAGAACCACCAAGGAAGGCTTGGGTTTTGTTAGAATGGTTGCGACTAATCATGATGCTGAATTGGGTTCAGTACAAGAAGACAAGTGCTTGAACGAATTGAAGGACTTGAAGATCCACACAAGGGATGTTAATGGGGTTGATTTTGAGGTTGAAGAGAAGAGAGTGGATCTTAATGGGGATAGTGACAAGCAAGAGATTGAGAAGAAGGAGGTTTTTTGGCTCACAAGTCACCTATGTAGCACCGATACCGACATGGAACACGTGACACGACACGATACGACATTCCGATACGTTAATTCTAAAAACGGTTAGATTTCGACACGTTAGGACACGTTGTAATATTAAATGATTTTTATTTATGTAATGTATATTATATTTAATATTCAATAATTTAACAAAAAAAAAAAAGTTAAACTTATAATACTATCAATTTTGCAAAGAAACATAAAATATCTCAAATATTTATATTAAACTCAATAAAATTATAATCGTAATCTAACGAATCTATTAGTTGGAACTAAAAATGCAATGCAATACAATCTTTGAACCATTTTTTGAGTTTCTACAATGCGTGTTGGAGTGTCGGAGAGTGTTGGAAAGTGTCGGACACGACACGTCAAGGTCTTTAAAGTGTCGGTGCTTCATAGCAAGTCACATTCGGGTTAGGGTGATTAGCAGAGATTTTAAAGGGGGGCGCTTGTATTTGAAGAAGGGGGAGATTCTTGATGTTGTTGGGCCTACTACTTGTGATGTATCTATGGATGAGACCAAGGAGGTCGTTCAAGGGGTGTCTCGAGATGTTCTCGAGACGGTTATCCCGCCATGTGGGGGATATGTTCTGGTATTGTATGGTAAGCATAAAGGTGCCTTTGGGAGTCTGGTTGAGAAGGATTTGGACCTGGAACTTGGCATTGTTAGGGATGCTGATACACATGAGCTGCTCAATGTGAAACTCGAACAGATTGCAGAGTATGTAGGGGACCCGAGCTTCTTGGGATATTGATTATATTCTATGCATTGCAGGACTCCCACATGGAGAAACAAATTTACTTACAAGTATGCATCTTGGGAATTTCAAATGTTTGTTTCTTTAACACCTGGATATGATTTAAGGATAAAATTGTATGTGTTGCTTGGGAACTTTGCAGTTTGTTGATGGTGGACATGATAATCTATTTCAGATTGAAGCTTTTATTTTTGAGTGGTGGTTTTTATATATTGTTTGAACAATCTATTTTCATTTTTTGGTTATATATCGTTAATCTATTTTCACTTTTGAACAATCTATTTTATTTTTGAAGATTTTATTTTTGAGTGTTGCTTTTCAGGGCTGCATTACAAATGTGGCCTCCATTAGATGATGTGACGTAATGAAATATGAAAAGGATGTTGGTTATCCTGTGTTGAAGTGTTGTGGGAGTATGTGGTTCATAGAGTTTACTAAAGGTTGTGCATTTTCATTGTCTAGGAAAAAATTGTTATTGTAACGGTGGCAATATATTATGTGTCTGTGCCGTCCAGTGGGTGATTTCAGTGTTGAGTTGAAATTAAGGATCCAACTTTGATGTGTTCTTGGTTGTTCTTTTGTCTCTGTTGGTATGATCTAGTATCCCCAATAGCTTTGTAGTGCTGAGTAATGGTGTAAGATTGTTTTGTCTCTCAGAATTGGTTATTGACTGAATTTGGTTGCTAATTGTGAGTGCCAACTGTTGTCAAGGGTTTCAAATTAGGAGTGTCCTTATATTCTTCTAAGGATGTTTTATGATAATTTGTATTTGATTGATGAACTGATGTTGAAGTTTGATTTGATAACTAATTTTTTGTTGCTATGGATTTGATGACATGTGGGAACAACACTGATATTAATTGGTGAATATTGGTGATGCTATGTTGTATTTTTTGTTGCCATGTTGCTATGCTAATTCGTTTTGTAATCTTCAATTCTATATGAGGGTCGTTTAATTGGTGAAAAGAAGGGATGAGGACAATTTTGGTTGGTTATTTGAATGGTTAATGTGATTCGTTTTGTGTCTGTGTTGATTATAAATTCTCATCTTGCTGAAAAACTCAAAAAAAAAATAAAAAAAATGCTACTATATAAAACCTGTGAAAGTTCTTTAGTGTCATAGTTTGAAGCTTAAATATTAGGATATATAGTGAACTAATAATCCTTTAGTCAAATACTAGCTTTTTCTAGTTCCTGGCACTTCCAAGCTGCACTATGTTTTGCTATTAAGGATGTTGGGTCTCTTCATTCTTTGTTTGGCGTTCAGGTCAACTACAACTTCTCCGAGGAATGTTTATGCATCCATCCAAGTACATGCAAGTACTAGAAAGAAGTGACTTGGTTGAGTGCAAGCCACTGAGTACTCCTTTATAGTTCAAGTCACTTTTATCAGCCTCTAGCTCTGCTTTATTACCTGATATAGAGCTCCAGATTGCCAAAATCAAAGATGGATGTTAAAGGGTTGTTGAAAATTGAATTTTCTATAAAATGAATTTAAAAAAAAAACCCTCTACTGTCTTCTTATTCGAAAACCGTAAATGTATTTGAAGAAATGCATTTGAATATGTAATTTGAGATTTTCAAAGAAAGTTAGCTGTTGCTGGTTAGTTTGGCCCCAATGTTGGTTATTCATCAATCTATTAAGTAGAAGAAATCTATTAGCGCTATACATGATATTTGATATAGAAGTTAGAAAAGAAAATTTGTAATCATGTATTTGAAAAAATTTGTTGCAGCTTAAGTACACATCGCAAAACATACCACTTCATTCAAAGAAAATGAACTGCGGACTTAACTTCAAGTAGTGATAATAACATTATATTTAAGAATAATGGGCTAAACGCTAACATACTGTGTATTTATTTCCCTAACGAATTCGAGAAATGAAACTATTTAAAAAGAATGAGAAATGTAAACTAATCTACAGAAATCTGCCTCAAATTGACATGAAGGTATCCTGTAAATTGTGGGTAAAAGCAATGTGGTAAGAAGGTTTGGTAAAAGATTTTCTAGCTTTTGAGATGTAGTATCATACTAATGGAGTCAAAGTCATAGGTTGTAGATCAGTCTCGTATGGTTGAATTACGAGATCAGTCCACATACAGTCATTTTCCGGCTCTTTGACCAATTTGGATTATTTCATATTTTAATTTATCAATTTGATATTTGTTTCACGGTATTTACCAATAGGGTCATTTAGTGACGCGAGAGGGACCTAGCGTCACTGAGTGCCGCTATCATTCCCCCGCATCACTCACATTCTTTCATTTATTTTTTTTCAATTGAGTGACGCCTCCTCCCTAGGGGCACTCACAGGATTGTGCCAAGTGGCACAATCTTATTAGTCTCGTTATCGTAAAACTTCAGAAAGCCATAACTTTTGATTTGGGTATTCAAATCGGATGTTTTTTTATTTCATATAACTTTTCAAGATCTATGCAATGACATCTCATTTGACATATTTTATTTCCCACAAACAGTTCAAATCTGTAAAAAAGTGGAACTCATGTTGCAAATTTGAACTATGTTATTGGAATATAAAATATGTCAAATGAGATGTCATTGCGTAGATTTCGTAAAGTTATGTAAAATAAAAAAAAAAATCATCTAATTTGAATATCCAAGTCAAAAGTTATGTCATTCCGAAGGTTTACGGTAACGGGACTAACGAGATTGTGCCACTTGGCCTGTGAGTGCCCCAGGAGGGGGGCATCACTCAATTGAAAAAAATAAAAAAATAAAAGAATGTGAGTAATCCAGGGGGAGGGTAGCGGCACTTAGTGCTGCTGGGTCAATTACCATTATGCCCTTTATTAGAAAACTACCCACTACTCTTAAGATAACTGCACCTATCAACAGTTATTCTTTTAAACAACTTCCTTAGCAGTCAATTACCATTATGCCCTTTTATTAATTAAATCAAATAACACTTAATATTATACATGGGACAAATAAGGTTTTACAAGCTTCTCCAAGAAATAACAATCTCTGAATGACAACACTCGCAAATATTTTAGTGTTGAAAACATAACATTGTTGAATATCTTGAAGCCTGGGTCACCTTTCCTTATGTTTATTTCTACCATCAGACTGCGTAACCTCTTACACTTGTAAATTTGCTCTAATATTTTATCAACATCTTTTACTTCATCACAGCACCACCAAATGTGACGTGTCTTTTCAGGGATATCTGGCACCCTATCACCCTCTATTCGTAAACAAAATTCTCTTGACGCCGATTTTGCTAAATCATTGACAAGATCATGCATGATGAAGAGACTGCCTACTAATTGTTGGAAAAATGAAATTGACTCTAGACGATTGAAGAATTCATTACCCAACTCTTCTTCGCTTTCATCCGTTCGGTTGCATTTCAGCAAACCTTGTGCCATCCAAAGCTTGATTAACTCTTCCTTTCTGAACCGGTAACCTTTGGGAAACAAGGAACAATAAGCAAAACAACGCTTCAGATTGGATGGAAGGACGTGGTAACTCAATCTCAGTACCGGATTAATGTTGTTTTCATCCGATAAAATCCACATATCAGTCTTCAGTATCTTATTCCAAAAAAGTTGAGAGAAATTTCCTCCCAAGAGATTTCCCAATACTTTTATAGCCAAAGGCAACCCTCCACACTTCTCTACAATTTTCCTGCCAATTGATTCAAGATTTCGATATCCACTTACATCCTTGTCCCCAAAAGCAAGTCTCACAAATGAACTCCATCAATCATTTTCCTTCAATTCCTTTAAAGGAAGTAGTTGGAATTCATGACTGATGCTACCTGCTTATCACGTGCAGTGACAAGAATTCAACGCACAGTGCCCAACTATAGAATTCATTCATTCATAAATTAACTTTCATTCATTCATTCATTCAAAAACCCTAACTTTTCATGAATTAAGAATTCATTCATAATTATATATGGAAAAACATAAATTCTTAAACACTTGCTCTGATACCACATGTAAGCAATTAATCAATAATTCATGCTCAATTACAATCATATCAAGAACATGAAAAAGAATCTTTAGAATTTATGAGTTTCACATAAACATACCTTTGTCCATAATTGCGGAAGATCTTTAACGGTAGAATGCTTTCTCATAGTCTTGACCCTTCCATTTCTTGTATCTTCTTCTGATAGGAATGAGATACAGCGCTCGTGGGCAGACAATGATGGTAGTCAGTTTTCTAGACCCCTATTTATTAGAAAACTACCCACTACTCTTATGATAACTGCACCTATCAACAGTTATACTTTTAAACAACTTCCTTAGCAGTCAATTACCATCATGCCCTTTTATTAATTAAATCAAATAACACTTAATATTATACATGAGACAAATAAGGTTTTACAAGCTTATCCAAGAAATAACAATCTCTGAATGATAACACCCGCAAATATTTTAGTGTTGAAAACATAATATTGTTGAATATCTTGAAGCCTGGGTCACCTTTCCTTATGTTTATTTCTAACATCAGACTGCGTAACCCCTTACACTTGTAAATTTGCTCTAATATTTTATCAACATCTCTTACTTCATCACAGCACCACCAAATGTGACGTGTCTTTTCAGGGATATCTGGTACCCTATCACCCTCTATTCGTAAAAAAAATTCTCCTGACACCGATTTTGCTAAATCATTGACAAGATCATGCATGATGAAGAGAGTACCTCCTAATTGTTGGAAAAATGAAATTGACTCTAGACGATTGAAGAATTCATTAACCAACTCTTCTTCGCTTTCATCTGTTCGGTTGCATTTCAGCAAACCTTGTGCCATCCAAAGCTTGATTAACTCTTCCTTTCTGAACCGGTAACCCTTGGGAAACAAGGAACAATAAGCAAAACAACGCTTCAGATTGGATGGAAGGACATGGTAACTCAATCTCAGTACCAGATTAATGTTGTTTTCATCCGATAAAATCCACATATCAGTCTTCAGTATCTTATTCCAAAAAATTTGAGAGAGATTTCCCAATAATTTTATAGCCAAAGGCAACCCTCCACTAACCCCCAAGGGTAGCTTAGTTGGCAGCTGAGCTCCTAAGGGATTGCTTGGTGCAGGGATCAAACCATGCCTCAAGCAGTTTCTTGGAAAATCTTTGGGGGCCAGAGGATGAGCCAAAAATCTTCGGTTGGGGGATTATTCTCGTCCTTTCTCCAGTTGCGAAGCTTAGTGCACCCACTGTTACAATGAGGGGCTAGCCCAAACGGGCCGTACCCCGAGGGCATGGTGCCCGGAGAAGGTTGAATGGGGATACCTCCTGGCAATGTACCAAAAAAAAAAAAAAAAGGCAACCCTCCACAGTTCTCTACAATTTTCCTTCCAATTGATTCAAGATTTCGATATTCACTTACATCCTTGTCCCCAAAATCAAGTCTCACAAATGAACTCCAGCAATCATTTCCTTCAATTCCTTTAAAGGAAGTAGTTGGGAATTCATGATTGATGCTACCTGCTTATCACGTGCAGTGACAAGAATTCAATGCACAACGCCCAACTTTAGAATTCATTCATTCATAAATTAACTTTCATTCATTCATTCATAAATTAACTTTCATTCATTTATTCAAAAACCCTAACTTTTCATGAATTAAGAATTCATTCATAATTATATATGGAAAAACATAAATTCTTAAACACTTGCTCTGATACCACATGTAAGCAATTAATCAATAATTCATGCTCAATAACAATCATATCAAGAACATGAAAAAGATCTTTAGAATTTATGAGTTTCACATACACATACCTTTGTCCATAATTGCGGAAGATCTTTAACGGTAGAATGTTTTCTCAGAGTCTTGACCCTTTCATTTCTTGTATCTTCTTCTGATAGGGATGAGATACAACGCTCGTGGGAAGACAATGATGGTGGTCAGTTTTCTAGACCCCTATTTATTAGAAAACTACTCACTACTCTTAAGATAACTGCACCTATCAACAGTTATTCTTTTAAACAACTTCCTTAGCAGTCAATTACCATTATGCCTTTTTATTAACTAAATCAAATAACACTTAATATTATACATGAGACAAATAAGGTTTTACAAGCTTCTCCAAGAAATAACAATCTCTGAATGATAACACCCGCAAATATTTTAGTGTTGAAAACATAACATTGTTGAATATCTTGAAGCCTGGGTCACCTTTCCTTTTGTTTATTTCTACCATGACTGCGTAACCTCTTACACTTGTAAATTTGCTCTAATATTTTATCAACATCTTTTACTTCATCACAGCACCACCAAATGTGACGTGTCTTTTCAGGGATATCTGGCACCCTATCACCCTCTATTCGTAAACAAAATTCTCCTGACACCGATTTTGCTAAACCATTGACAAGATCATGCATGATGAAGAGACTACCTACTAATTGTTGGAAAAATGAAATTGACTCTAGACTATTAAAGAATTCATTATCCAACTCTTTTTCGCTTTCATCTGTTTGGTTGCATTTCAGCAAACCTTGTGCCATCCAAAGCTTGATTAACTCTTCCTTTCTGAACCGGTAACCTTTGGGAAACAAGGAACAATAAGCAAAACAACGCTTCAGATTGGATGGAAGGACGTGGTAACTCAATCTCAGTACCAAATTAATGTTGTTTTCATCCGATAAAATCCACATATCAGTCTTCAGTATCTTGTTCCAAAAAAGTTGAGAGAGATTTCCTCCCAAGAGATTTCCCAATACTTTTATAGCCAAAGGAAACCCTCCACACTTCTCTATAATTTTCCTGCCAATTGATTCAAGAATTCGATATTCACTTAGATCCTTGTCCCCAAAAGCAAGTCTCACAAATGAACTCCAGCAATCATTTTCCTTCAATTCCTTTAAAGGAAGTAGTTGGGAATTCATGACTGATGCTACCTGCTTATCACGTGCAGTGACAAGAATTCAACGCACAGTGCCCAACTTTAGAATTCATTCATTCATAAATTAACTTTCATTCATTCATTCAAAAACCCTAACTTTTCATGAATTAAGAATTCAATCATAATTATATATGGAAAAACATAAATTCTTAAACAATTGGTCTGATACCACATGTAAGCAATTAATCAATAATTCATGCTCAATAACAATCGTATCGAGAACATGAAAAAGAATCTTTAGAATTTATGAGTTTCACATAAACATACCTTTATCAAGAACGGTAGAATGCTTTCTCAGAGTCTTGACCCTTTCATTTCTTGTATCTTCTTCTGATAGGGATCTCGCATCACTGGATGACCCCCATTGATAAATACCATAAATCAAATACCAGATTGAAAAATTAAAGAAGTAAAAATTCCAAATGAATCGAAGAGCCATCATTTTTCTTACACCTTCAGAATTTGGCTAATAAGGGATTTATCTCATTGAAATATATCAATTTGGTATTGGTGGAGAGATATTACCGTTTGACTGTTTGAGGTCTTAAATGTCAAGGGGGCCATTGACTCTAAATCTCTCCCTCAGCCCCTTTCGGCATTCATTTAAATTTATAATTTTTTTTTTGAACCCAATGTCGCCCACATTCTCCTGCGGCGTTGATATAAAAAAAATATATATATTTTTTGAACCTCCTGCAGCACTCATTTAAAAATATATATTTTTTTGGAACCCAGTGTCGCCCCCACCCACAAACGCCCCTCATTTAATAATTTTTATTTTTTTTTACATTCAAGTGCCACCCCCCAACCCCCCGTGAACTCAGACGGTGTGCGTAGCAAGCCCTTTGAGCCCCATCTTCTTTTCCCCTCATCCTTCTCTTTCACCCAAATTTTGTTTTCCACCGGCTGTAATTCCCCCCTCTCCTCTCTTTCACTGGAGTCTCTTATCCCAAGGTTCTTTACATGATATTAAAGATTGAGTGACTACAAGGTCACAAGTTCGATGCAGAGAGAGTTAGCAACAACAATATTGAGAAGGCAAGTATTTTTTTTTTTTTTTTTTTATCTTTTGTCATGTATTTGCTGTTTATAAACTACACTTGCTATGGAACCAGCTTATGTTTTGTTTGCCTTTTTAAGGTGTAGTACACACCTTTACCAGTAATCTTTCTACACTTTTGAACCTTAACTTTAACCAAATTGGGACAACCCGAAGCAAGAGCTCCAATCCCAGCATTAGATATAGGGTATCCTTTAATGCATAGCTTTCTTGAGTGCGACACACTTGGCAGCAATGCACTCAATCTCCGCATCACCAACGGTGCCAATCCCACACAGACAGAGCCAACCTTTCCAAATTTATGCAATTGGATGCAATTGCCACCAAGCTCAAATATGTGGGATAAATACCAATCAAAACAAGTTCTTGTAAACTCAAAACAGTGTTTGGCAATAGCAATCAACCCATCATCACCAATCCTATTAGTCCTCCATCCAATCAATGTGAAGCTTTCTCAACAGCTTGCATCTCTCAGCAACTACAGAAATCCCCAAGTTGGAGCACTCAGCGGTTTTCACAATGTGCAAAGTTTCCAAGCCCAAGCAATTAGATATCCCATTAAGACCCACATCAGTAACTTGAATCTTCTCAAGGTGAACTTCAATTAACTTGAGATGGTAGTGATTTAAAAAGTATTATACATCTGATTTTTTTTTAAAAGAATTATTAAATAATCATGTATGTAGTGCTGCCTCTTTGCTATAATTCAGGTTTCTCTTATTGTAGGAAGTGGTGTTCCTGTAATCCAAAATAAATAGAAATGAATGTCAATATGCATTTCTTATATAGCTCAGAGTTTCAACTTGTGAGATCACACATTCTGTCATTTAATCATTTTAGATAGGGATTATATTTTCTTATGCAATAGAAGATAAGATATCTCACGTTACACTCACAAATTTATGTGGGTCCCACTGTACAAGGAAAGAGAAAAAAAAAAGATTAAAGTGGACCCCACACCTTTTTGAGTGTGTAGGAGAGACTTGTTGTCTCCTATCACATGAGGCTAATATTTCCCAGATAGATATGGTCAAAACTGGAATGCAGAATAGGAACAAGGTGAAGTCTAATAGAAATTGGCTTGTTATAAATTTGTTATATGGCATCTTTTAGGACTCCAATGTTAGCTTGTGCATAACTACTACTTAAATGGCCACTGAGTACTGAAGACTATTCACTTTCTTCATTACAGAAAAATAGAAAACCATCACTACGTTTTTTATTTTAATGTATCACAGTTTTTCTCACCAACAGATCCAATTCTTCAGTTTCCTGGTAATATTCTAAAATGAGATCATAATCTTCAAGCAATTGATATCACATTAGGGAACACATATAATGTGGAATCAATCAATGCAAATGGAATATGAGCTTTGGAGGAAGATATATTTTATGTGTGTTGGTGTAGACAATTGTTTAAATTAGCATTTCATATAATCTTATAAAAAGAAATGCAAGAAGAAAATGACTTTTGTATGAAGATATTTATGAGTGTTGGTGTGAACAATTGATGAGATTTCCCTTTCATCCTATTTTTCTATTTGTACTTTAACTTATGAGTTTTTCCTTTTACCAGTTTTACTTGTGTTGCACAACAAATACAAATTACGCTATGCCAATATTTTTCCTTTTATAGCTATTCCCTCAATATGCAGCAGCTGCGATACTCGAAGGTCAGTTTTCCTACACGCTCAACTACATTTATATTGATAGCTAAGAAAAAACTTACCCATGGACCTTTGACAGCAATAGGTGTAGCTCTAAATAAATGGTTCATGGGGTTGTATTAATTGATACTCCAATACTCAGTTGTCCATATGCAGAAGGCTCATCTACACACATCTTGGAAACTAAGTTAAGGTGCTGTTGTGTTTAGTCCATGTATTTTATTTCAATCAAACAAACATCCATTCCTTATATTTTGAAATTTTACACAAATTATCTAAACATTGTGCCTTGACTTTTCTTCTACAAACTTCCCTTGGTATACCCAGTTCAGGGAGGTTTCTATTAATTTACAAAAACATACTTCAATTATATACATTTGCCTTTAACTTTTCCGCACATATTGCCTCAGCTATGCCTCTGATAGTATTGGGAGTAGTCCTGCAGCAGCCACCAAAAAGGGAAGCCCCAGCATCACGCCACTTGCCTATATAGGGGATGAATCCTTCTGTTTGAATATGAATACTCTTTGCATTAGTTGGCATGAGTTTTATTCAGTGTTGTTAAAATTCAATCTATCGCCTAAATATTCTGTTCCTGTGTCAAAATTGTGCCCATATTCAAATAATCCAAATAAATATGAATCTGTTTCACAACACTTAAATGTAAAAGAATACGTTCTGTATTGATCTGTGTCAGGAAGTTACAATATATAGAGACCCTAATGGGCTTAAGTGTAAGGCCCAAACCTAATCCAAACTTAATCCTAATATAGTCAGAATACAGTCAGACTATTTACGGATAAGACAGAATCTAATCATATCTAATCAAATCTAATCATATCATATCTAATATTCTAACACTCCCCCTCAAGCTGGTGCGTATATATTATGAGCACCAAGCTTGTTACAAATGTATTCAACCCGAGGACCTCTAAGAGCTTTAGTGAAAACATCTGCTAGTTGATTAGACGAGTTGACAAAAGCTGTCTTGATTTCTCCTGACTGAATCTTTTCCCGAATGAAGTGACAATCAATCTCTATATGTTTGGTCCTCTCATGAAAAACAGGATTAGAGGATATATGTAGCGCAGCTTGATTATCACAGATGAGTGTCATGGGTTGTTTCTGTTCACCAAGATGAAGCTCCTGAATCAACTGCTTTAACCAGATCAACTCACAGGTAGTATTTGTCATTGCACGATACTCAGCTTCTGCACTAGATCGGGAAACAACAGGTTGTTTCTTGCTTTTCCATGAGATTAAGTTTCCTCCGAAGAAGACACAATAACCAGAAGTGGAGCGTCTGTCCGAGGGTGATCCTGCCCAATCGGCATCTGAGTAACCACAAATTTCCGTATTTCCCTGATCCGAATACAACAAACCTTTTCCTGGTGCTCCTTTGATGTATCGGAGGATCCTCACAGCAGCATCCCAATGTCAATCACAAGGGGAATCAAGGAACTGACTGGCCGTACTGACAGCGAAAGAAATATCTGGCCTAGTCACAGTAAGATAATTGAGCTTCCCAATCAGCCTTCGATAACGTCCAGGATCAGATAACGGCTCCCCCTGTCTGGGCAATAACTTAACATTAGGATCCATGGGTGTGTCAACTGGTTTACACCCCAAAATACCAGTCTCCTCTAGGATATCCAAGGCATACTTCCTTTGACAGATAGAAATGCCCTGTCTAGATTGCGCCACCTCAATTCCCAAGAAGTAACGCAGCTTCCCAAGGTCCTTTGTTTGAAATGCACTGAATAAATGTTGTTTTAACTGATGGATTCCGTCTTGATCACTTCCGGTGAGGATGATGTCATCAACATAGACTAACAAATAGATGCACTTGTTAGGAGATGTAATCCTATAGAATAAAGAATGGTCAACTTTACTGCGAATTAGGCCAAACGCCTGTACAGCAGAACTGAAGCGACTGAACCATGCTCGAGGAGACTGCTTGAGACCATATAAGGATTTTCGAAGACGACATACCTTCCCAGACTCCCCCTGAGCAACAAAACCAGGTGGTTGCTCCATGTAAACTTCTTCTTGTAAATCACCATGAAGAAAGGCATTTTTGATGTCAAGTTAAAGGAGTGGCCAGTGACGAACAGCAGCAAGGGCAAGAAATAGGCGGACGGACGCCATCTTAGCGACTGGAGAGAATGTATCGTTATAATCAAGGCCAAAGATTTGAGTAAAACCCTTGGCAACTAGGCGTGCCTTGAGACGATCAACATGGCCATCAGGTCCAACTTTCACAGTAAACACCCAGCGACAACCAACTATAGACTTCTCTGGAGGAGCAGAAACAAGGTCCCAAGTGCCATTGGTATGAAGTGCGGTTATCTCATCAAGCATCGCTTGGCGCCATCCTGGATGGGAAAGTGCTTCACCTGTGGTCTTAGGAATAGAAACAGAAAAAAGACTAGAAACAAAGGTGAAATGAGGAGGAGAAAGGCGATCATAGCTCAAGAAGGTATAAAGAGGATAAGGGTTACGAGTAGTACGTGTACCTTTTCTTTGAGCAATGGGAAGAGCCTCTGGTGAAGGATCCGGAGGGGAAGAATCAACTGCAGAGGGCAATGAGTCAGCAGGGGTCGAGTCGACTGGAGGCACTGTCTTACGACGCTGATAAGTGAGAAGTGGACGGTCCTCAGGTACTGGAGCAATAGGTGATTGCTTATCTGGAGTAGAAGCACCTGCATCTGGCAAAGACAAGTCAAGAAAAGGAACAGGAAGAACATGATCAACCTGTGACAATGGAGATGGGATAGAATTAAAGGGTTGTTGATCAAAAAAGGTGACATCCGCGGAAACTAAGTAACGCTTGAGGTCAGGAGAGTAACAGCGATAACCCTTTTGAAGACGAGAATAACCAAGAAAAATGCATTTAAAGGCTTTGGATGTTAACTTATCCTTACCAGGAGTGAGATCATGAACAAAACAGGTACAACCAAAAACATGTGGGGATAGAGGAAAGAGAGGAACATCTGGAAACAATAAGTTATGAGGAATATCATTATTAAGCACAGATGAAGGCATGCGGTTGATGAGAAAGCAAGAAGCAAGGACTGCATCAGCCCAGAAGTGAAGAGGAACATGCATGTGAATAAGAAGAGTCCTGGCAATCTCAATGAGATGTCTATTCTTACGTTCAACTACTCCATTTTGTTGTGGAGTGTGAGAACAAGTGGTTTGGTGTAAAGTACCCTGTGTGGCTAAGAAATGAGAAAAGTCAACAGAAACATACTCCTTAGCCTTATCACTACGTAAAATACGAATAGAAGCACCAAATTGAGTATGAATTTCAGCAGAAAACTTTTGATAAATAGAAAACAACTCAGAACGGTTTTTCATTAGATAAATCCAAGTACAACGGGAGAAATCATCAATAAAGGTGACAAAATACCGAAAACCTAAAATAGACACACTACAACTAGGACCCCAAACATCTGAATGAATAATTGAAAAAGGAGCATCAGCTCGTTTATTGACTCGATTAGCAAAGGAGGAGCGTATGTGCTTTCCTTGCTGACATGACTGACAATCTAAAGTTTGAAGACCGGATAAAAGAGGAACCATCTTCTGCAATTTCGCAAGACTAGGATGCCCGAGACGACTGTGGATGAGCTGTGGAGATTCTGTGAGAGAACAAGCAACTGAAGGACTCGGCACATCAAGGTAGAACAGACCCCGTGACTCACGGCCCACTCCAATCATCTTCCCCGTACCCGGGTCCTGCACAGAAACAGAATGGTTTGAGAATGTGACAATACAATTAAGAGAATTGATCAATTTACTAACCGATATTAAATTATAAGGGGTGTGAGGAATGTAATAGACAGATGTCAAGGTCAATGAGGAGGTTGGACAGATTTGTCCAATCCCATGAACGGGGGCCTTAGTTCCATCAGCAAGAGTAAAAGAGGGTAAATTATTAGAATATGTAAGGGAAGAAAAGAGTTCCTTATTACCACAGAGGTGATCAGTAGAACCTGAGTCAAATATCCAAGGACCAAGTGATGCAGAATGAGAAACACAAGCAACAGGATTACCAGTTTCTGAAGCAGAGGCCTGAGATTGAGGAGAGGACTTCCTGAGAAGGGCCTGGAATGCTGCATATTCTTCAGAGGAGAGAGAGACTGAATCATTTGAAGCAGTATCCGATTGAGCTACATTAGCAGCAAAAGAAGGTCGCATGTGAGGATACTTTGTGTAGCAGCGTTCCTCATAATGACCAAGTTGCTGACAGTAATGACAACGAGGTCGCTGACCACGTCTGACTGGACCTTCTGGGCCTCCTGGGCCACGACCTCCTGGGCCTCGGCCTCCTGGGCCTCTACCACGACCACGTCCACGTCCACCTCCAATATGCCCGCGAAAATCAGTACGGGAAACTAGAGCAGTAGAATCAACAGCAGAAGACGATGCAGGAGCAGATTTCTTATTCAAATTCAGAAGACGCTGATACGTCATGGATAGATCAGGCTCCCCACTAGTCAAAGATAGTATCACGAACATTATCATATTCTTCGGGAAGGCCAGAAAGTGTGGCAACCATAAAGAGACGTTCCACCTGTTTCCGATATGCAGTAGCATCAGTAGGGTAAGGCAGCATATCCAAATATGCCTGCATCAACGAGCGACTCTTGCCAATATATGTCTCCATCTGAATGTCGGATGATTTGCTCAATTCCATAAACTGAGAGATGATGAAATAGAGCTGCTGAACATCATTAGTGTAGAGGTTTTTTGCTTCCACCCACACTTCATAGCAAGTTTGAAATGAATAAAAGATATCCAAGACAATCGGATCAATGGATTGCCAGAGGATACTCAGAAGCTGGTTGTCAATCTTTTCCCAATCAGACTTGTCCTCCTTAGGGACATCAGTAGACTTAGTTGTGAGATGGTTCCCATATCCTTGTCCAAAGAACCAAACTCGAACAGAGGTGTCACAGTTCTTGTAATTAACAGATCCCTTCAATTTTGAAGAGGTAATGGACCCAATATTGGTAGAGATGATATTGGGAGAATTTTTCACAGGAGGAGATGGAGACTTGACCTCCGAATGAATTGGAGGGTTTGCTGCCATAGTATCAAATCACAAAGATACAAACCGAATAAAGAGAAACGAACCGGATCACCAATCAAGAAGAGGTGCGCACAAAAAGTCAGACCAACAAAGAACCAACCACAGATCCAGAAAGAGGAGGAGAAGACGAGCTTCTCTGTCCAAGACCGGCCGGAAAAAGCCGCCGGAATAGTGCTCACGTGCCGGCAGAAGGTGGCGCGTGAAGCCCACGCGCAGAGAAGACTGGAGGCGCGTGAGAGCGCGTGACAACTCCGATGATGGCCGGACTTCCACAGAGCAGGTCGCCGGGAGGAGAGGGTTCTGTTCGCGTTCGTTCCAGACTGAAAACTCGCCGGAAAAGTACTCCGGCAGCCTGAACAGTGGCTGACGGTGGCTGATGGTGCTCCGGTGACTGTTTGGGGATGTGGACACGTGCAGAAGATGCCTGGAGAGGACTTATAGCCCTTGATGTCTTACCGGAAGAACGCACGGCAAAGAAAAGATGACTCCTAAGCAGTGGGCTTAGGTTTTAAAGCGAAGAACAAGATTTCTAAGCGGAAGCGAGGGTTCCCAGAACGAAATAGCTCTGGTACCAACTTAAATGTAAAAGAATACGTTTTGTATTGATCTGTGTCAGGAAGTTACAATATATAGAGACCCTAATGGGCTTAAGTGTAAGGCTCAAACCTAATCCAAACCTAATCCTAATACAGTCAGAATACAGTCAGACTATGTACGGATAAGACAGAATCTAATCATATCTAATCAAATCTAATCATATCATATCTAATATTCTAACAACAACAAAAATCAGTAGTGTTTAGATATATTAACTTCTGCTGTCCAATAGTTTGGATATTAGTTTTAAAACAAACCTTCATCAATCAAAGGCCGTGTCAATAACGTACTACTTTTATGTTGTATGGATATGTTTATGTGCTTATTTCTCTTATATAGTTATATTTCATACTCTGCTTGAATAACGTGTAGATTTTTTAGTGATCTATGTACTCAACCATCAGATTTCAAATAGATTTTTTCAATTTGTGATATTAAAATTTAGATAATAACCTTTTTTTCTTAATCCTTTGGTTACCGCTTCTTTGATCTTAAATATTCTTCTTCCTTTCTCATGCTGAACCTTTTGTTGGATGACAATGTTTGTCTTTGCAATCTCACTTGCACCTATGGCCAAAAGGCAAGGAGGCAACACTATCTTTCCAACTAGTGATCATTGTTCTTTTATGAGTTTCTAAAATTTAAAATAAGTGTCAAAGTTGTTAAATGCTATCACATAAAAGATATTTACACTTCTAAGCATTTAAGTTATCATTTTAGAAATTTTACACAGCTAGACATCATATTTATCAGCTATCTCATGAGTATATATCCAAAATGTTTTTCTAAGATATCAATGTAATGCTAGAGAGTAAAATTATTATTATTCTAATTATTATCTATGTGAAATGCTCATTTTGTTCGCCATTGGTTTCAAATGGGCTCTTGCTTTTATATGGTTCTTCTTGCTTTGTTTTCTACGTTGCACGGTTATATCTTAGGAGATTTTCATCTCCAAACTGAAAAGTTACAAACTATAAACCCTTGGATTCTCCCATGGTATAGCATTGTTCAGACTGCGAATTGATGACTTTAATTTTAGATAAGAAGACTCTGTTCAATGTACAAAGCGACTTTGTTTGAATTTTGTTCCAAACCTATGTTTGTTTAATCTAAGATATATTTTATATTCATTTACATACGGTGCTAAAAACATTTCTTAGTACTTCTTTATCTAATAGTAATCAGCATATTATGTTTTATCCACATTTGGTTTTCTCAAAAGTTACTTGTTTCATTCTTGCTCCATAAACTAAGGAGTAAGGAAAAATATTTTTGTCTCCTCCTTTGCAAACATATTTCTTATTACCAATCTCCTTTATCTAAGACTAGCTAGCCTTTTATATGAACACAAATAATAGTTTTGGACATTGTTGGATTGTAATTGAATTGGAATATTATACCCATTTTAGCAAGGAAAAATCTCATCTTAAGGAGAGAAGAAACCAAGTATGTCAATGGTGTACGAATCAATGATGACAAGATGGACTCCTTGTATTGTCGATAGCTAAATGCAGCAAGTTGTTCATGACAAAAACTTTAACTTCTATCTTCCTCTGCTCCTCTACATGATTTCTTCAAGACAAATTTCAGATTATCAATTTCATGACACTAAACAAAAATTGTATCTATGAATTCATTCAAATCTGAATTTTCCAGTAGATAGCACTGTCCACAGCACTAGGTGGCAAGTGTTTGCACAGTGTGTGCATGCTAATTTGCTTTCAATTATTATTCCATTTCAGAATATATTTTGAAACTTGCTTTGCAAATTATAGACTGTCAAGTATAAGATTCATAACTTGGGAAGTGCAAAACATAATAAAGGAGGTTCAGATACATTTAAAATGGTGAGAAGGTATCACTTAATAAAATAGAAATTAGATTGGAGTTGGTTGAACTTGAACATAAAAGATCTGCATCCATGTTAAAAGAGAAAAGCAGGAACTCACCACCCATTGGTTTTGCTCTCAGCAATATAAGTCTCTCCACTGTTGGGATATACAAGTACTGGTTTACTTGTTGCCTGCTATTTAAAAAATTATTCAACAAGGATCAGATTGCATGAGTCGGTACAACCACCATTTGAAGAGACCTATGTAGGCCAGAATCGCCCAATGCTCTGTCCATTCACTCAAGCCACACCTTTTCCCATTCCAGTGAAATGAATTGCAACTGGGTTACTGCCGGAGGCAGCAACATAGTTTGTCTAACACAACATGTATTACCATAAGTCCATAGCAATATCATTTGTCCTTTAGTAGCATTCCCTTAATTTTTTTGAAGTATCCCAATGTAAATATACCATATGCAAACACAGCTAAGTGAAACTAAAAAGAATTAGTGAACTATGAAGCACCGATACTCTGAAATTTTTTTTTCCAATGTATCCGATACACGTATCGAAAACGTATTGTATCGTATCGACGAATTAACGGTCGTACCGAGAACGTATCGGGAACGTATCGAAAACGTCGTGTCGGAGCGGTGCTTCATAGTTAGTGAATATGCAAACACATTTGTGATTAATGCTTAGGATTTATTTTAATTAGGGAATAGTTGTTATAATTTTTTAAATTAATTCATTTGTCTTATCCTAACAATGACATGTGTTGTGTAATTAATTATATGTAGATATTTAACATAATGCGTAGTGTTTAATGAGTAGTTTTTAATTAGTGATGGCGTATGACGATTCATCTGAGAGACGTCTTCACCCCGGTCCTCGCAACAATTCGGTATTATTCATGCAATCTAGACACCGATCAGAGGTTGTCTGGATGGAGGAACGGGATTATAAATCTCTGACTGTCAGAAGTGGACGACTGGCGGAGTTGGATGTTATTCCAGAGCCCATTGTACCTTATTTAAGCCGTGCCGGTTTTCTTGGTGCTGCTCGGATGGGCCGTATGGAGGTATTTTATATGCTACATATATTACCTAACAAAAAAAATATCAAACAAAATATTTTATTATTTTTTGATTAATATTTTGTGGTTTGCATATTGATAGTGCATTAGTCACTGCTCTAGTTGAGCGATGGAGACCGGAGACCCATACATTTCATATGCTTCCGGGAGAGGTTACTATGACACTCGAGGATGTTGCAATGATCACAGGTCTTCCTACGGATGGTGAACCTGTTATTGGCATGTCTGAAACACGAGAGTTGAGAGCTTTGGTACCACAACTGCTTGGGAGGACCCCTGGTGCATCTGATTTTAAGGGTGGTACTCTTAAAACTTCATGGTTGGATGCAAATTTTGCAAATGTTGAGGAATGGATGGAGGATGAAGAGAATCTTCTTCGATTCACGCGAGCATACATATTACGCCTTATTGGAGGCTTTTTACTTGCGGATCACAGTGGTGGTAAGGTGCACCTCCGATATCTACCTTTTCTTAGTGACTTGGATGCGTGTGGACGATTTAGCTGGGGATCTGCAGTGTTGGCCTTCCTTTATCGGGAGTTGTGCATAGCCGCCTCACCTGATCGGATTGAAATATCCGGTGCATTGGTAGTGTTGCAGATGTGGGCTTGGGCTAGATTTTTTACCATCGCTCCAGAGACTATTCCACCTCTCCTAGAGTTTGACGATAGCACACCTGTTGGTGTAAGGTATGTTAATATGACATGTCATGTTTGATTCTTATGTTTATTATGTGGTATTTATTGTACATATATTGTATTATGCAGATGGACCGGTCATAAGACAATTTTTCACGATCTATCTTGGTGTCGAGAAAGGTTTGATAGGATGACCGAGCATCAGGTACTTGCAAAGTTCTTACCACTACTTTCTTTTAATGATATATATTGTTTTATATTTTAATTTCTATTGTAATTTTTTCAACTGCTTTTTATGCGCAGATTATATGGACTCCATACACAGAGATTGATTTGCCAAATCATATTCAGGAGATGAGTGATCGCTGGAGAGCAATCACGCCAATGATATGTTTTCAAATTGTGGAGTACCATCAACCTGATCGTGTTATGAGACAATTTGAGATGCGTCAGCATATACCTCAGCAATATTTACAGCCGGAGGAGGTGCACCACCTGACATTGAGGGGAAAGACCGAGGTGCCCTGGCCTCGTCAAATGCAGCAGTTCATACAACGATGGACTCAGAGATGATTCAATTCAGAATGCTCCACCTCATCCACGTGACCGCATATTAGGGCCTAACTCAGATTACATGGTGTGGTATAGAGGAATCACTAGACGATGGATCACCAGGAAGGCATGTCACTCGGGTTTATTGGTGAGTTGAGAGATGTTATTTATTAGATTTATTATTGCCTTATTAGAAACATGCCTTTGATAAATCGTGTTCTTGATCCTTTTGTACATCCAGACGGATTGCCTTCAACGTGTTCATTACATGTTGCAGACACGTCAACCAATCGATCAGATTCAGATAGTTGTTGAGCATATGCTCAACATGCAGGCAGAATAGGATCGGGTATCATATCCTAGAAAACTAAGCATATACTGTCATTACTTTTGTCCAATTCGGTCAAATTTTAAAAAGACTGCTTAATGTTCACATTCTTGCATCGCAGGTTAATAGGTTGCTATGAAGAAAGTTACTACTCACTACCAACTCACATTTAAATGGCAGTTTAGTATAATGGGATTCAGAAATTTCAAGGTAAAAACTGCACAATCTGGTAAATGGAAAAGCTTTTTTTTAATATTCATTCTCATGAAGCCGGCATATATGAGTAGTCCATAACCATAATCACTGTTGCCATTCAATACATAGGTCCAATATAGGTGGGAGCACTACTCTTATTAGTTGACTTAGAATCTATGTTTAGCATACGCCTCTTATGAGGTGCTATATGCTTCGCGTGGAAGGTTGTGTGTCCTAGTAAGTCCTACCAACAAACTAAAAAATAACTGCACCACGTGGAATCAAGCTACAGTGTAATAACTCCAATGTTTTGTTGGTCCTGTTGATTTATGACATAATTATCCTCTTTGCTAAACCTAGAACTGATCGGTGACTGCATGTTTGATCTTAATGTTCATACATACAAGTCCAAAATTACAAAGGAAATTTTGGTTACTACAACATTTTTTTTTCTCAAATAACAAAAAATAAAATACTAAACTGAACTGTATTAAATTTTTAAGTAAATACTTATCATTAAATTTTGGTTGTGGCACTTTTCCTGGCCTATTGCTATTTGAAAGTTGACATTTACATTTTTCTTTTTCATGTGTGTTGCTAGGATCTTTCATTTGATATGCAACTCATGGAAGTTATTTATGGAATTTCCACTAAATGGAGCTTTTTTAAATCAATCATCTTGCAAGAGAAGAAAAGTTTTAGGGGAAGGTCCACAGTTCCTGGCAGATAGAATCCCTTCTTTAGTTGACTACAACGCATGTATCATATTGCATACCAATAATTATAAGGAAGACAGTCAATATGGATTCAAGTACTATTTTATTAAGCGGTTCATTTCAAGCTGCAGAATGTTATATTTTAGGGAAATATAAGAATCATGTTGCAGGAATGACACTGTTCATTCCTGCAACAAGGATCCGGCAACGTATCTTGAGGATACGGCGCCGTATCCTGATTTTGGTTTGACTTTTTTTTTAAGCGTGAGACCCACACTTGATTTGTGTGTGCAGGAAAATGGTCTTGTCATGTGACATGACAAAAAGCGAACCCTATATTTTATGGGTTGGGTATGTTGAAAGTTGATCCTCTTGAGTTTAAGGATCAAGAGAAGCAAGCCTTATCCTTTGTTGCAAACCGGACTTACATCTACTCCGTGATTAGGCTGTTACAAAACCAGGAAGAGAATTCTTTTGCGTGGCACTGATTGCACAATCCTACAAGTACCATAATGATACTAGTCCCGTAATCCAACCATACGGGACTGGTCTCGTACCTACTACGGCCGGCTTTGACTGCATTACTATAACAATACATTTCAAACTTGCTTTTTTTTTTTTTTTTGGTACATTGCCAGGAGGTATCCCCATTCAACCTTCTCCGGGCACCATGCCCTCGGGGTACGGCCCGTTTGGGCTAGCCCCTCATTGTAACAGTGGGTGCACTAAGCTTCGCAACCGGAGAAAGGACGAGACTAATCCCCCAACCGAAGATTTTTTGGCTTATCCTCTGGCCCCCAAAGATTTTCCAAGAAACTGCTTGAGGCAGGATTTGATCCCTGCACCAAGCAATCCCTTGGGAGTTCAGCTGCCAACTGAGCTACCCTTGGGGGTTCATTTCAAACTTGCTTTGACTAGGAAAATCTTTTACCAAACCTTTTTTGTACGGCGCTTTTCCCTATATTCAGACTGAAATACTGAATTATTAGATGTGGCCAAAAGAGAAAATACTGCAGGAACTCATTTGATCAATTTTGATTCACTTTTTCTCAATTGTAAACTAATCTACACAAATCTGCCTCAAATTGACGTGAGGGTGATTCGTGGTCTTTTGTTTCTCTTCACTGATGGAGGTCCATTATTTCTACAATGCTTCATTGTTGTCTTGTTATTCTTTTCAACATTGTCCTTGATGCTGTCCGTTACTCTTGTTTTCAGTTTAGATGCTGCTGCTCCTAGAGAATTAGCAATTCCTCTTGGACTTTTTTCTTCATGCCAAGGATTATTCTGCTCTCAGTTTCAATTTCAAAAGTAAAAATGAATTAGATATACAGTAATATAAGCTTCCTGAAGATAAAGTAATGCAATATATTTTGTCATACAAGCAAAGAAATGTAATTATTCTAATCAAGAGGATTCTCAAGTTTCAATGCCACCAAATCATCAAAATGCCTCAATCAATTTCACGTTTAAATTTTCACATACCTTGAGATCTTTGATGCTTTCATTTCTGTTATAGGAGAATATACTTGATAGAGAGGATGTGTAAATGCATCCTTTTTCCTGTTGAAAACTTTTGGCAGCATCTTCCAGTGCCAACATGTCATTCCTCTTACAAATAGTATATTTTCTCCCACATAAACAAGTCTGTGATGCAATGTCTGAATCGCACAATAAGTAGAGTCAGAAAACGTATGTTAATAAGTCACCGTGATGCTAACAAAATGAAAATTTAATATGGCTCAAATCATCAATAAGTCTGCATCTACATAGTAAAACAACCACTCCCCGTTAAACCCGACTAACGAGTATGGGGTAGAGGCAATCCTTGTACGCAGCCTTACCATTGCATAATTGCAAAGAGACTGTTTCCTGGATTCGAACCCATGACCTTTCAGTCATGAAAGAACAGCTTTACCACTGCTCCGGTTCACCCCTTTCTGCATCTACGTAGTAATGGAAAGGAAATTTACTTATCAATAACTGAGGCAATTGATTTTAAATAACTTCTCAAAAAGAATATAATAATGATGTCTCATACCATGAAAAAGACAAATTGGATGAGAATAGCAGTACTTGCACTGCAAGTAAGCTACATAACAATCCTTATGGCAAAGGCTGCATATCAGAGAACCTAATGTATTTGAAGAGCTTGACAATTTTCTTGGACTATTCAATCGCAATAGTGATGCCTTATAAAATTGCATAAGATGCAAGAAAGACAGCACAATAGCATGATAAGATGCCATGTCTTCAGGTTTGTTCTTGGAACTTCTGACTTTTGAGGACTTGTAAACCAGCATTGCCTCTTTACAAAGTAGTTCCTCATAAGGAATTATAGACAACATTTTAAGATGTGCATAACGCCTGCTAGCTGCAGCTCCAAGTGGAAACCAATCACCAATAGCAAAGTTTACTGCTTCTCCACAGTTAAAACCTAAAATCAACAAAAAGAATCAAATGAATAGTTAATGCTCATTTGTAAATTTGTTATGTCTCCTATAATGGAGGGACAAATTCACAAAGACACATGTACAGAGAAATATAGATTACCATGACTAAATCCAGCATGATATGCTCTAGGAAAGGTGATGACAAACTCTCCTGGCTTCTGCACAGCCTTGTAAACTGCCACATCATGTTGTAACAAGACATTTGGAGGGAACATGGTTGTTTTATGTGCAAGAAATTTGAATGCTCCATCCTCTCCTTGTTTTGTTATGATCTTATTGGAATACACATGATGTAAGACAGTCTTTTCAAATTGAGAGGCTGCATAGCTAGGCACCCCATACCAAGTTTTATTTGCACCTGAGTGGTGATAATTTATGCTGCAAAGAAGACAGTAATATATATTAAAATCAGAGTTGAGTAATATTAAACAATGGCTGAGACAGTGGAGAAATAGATTGTTGTGAGATACACCTGTACAAATAGTGATCTTCTACATGCCATGCAAACATACTGAACAGCATCCCAATGTAAAGCATAGGATCAGTTATTCCCTAAAATTTCACATTGGAATTAGAATAAAAAAAAAGAAGAGGAGGAAATTGTAACTTTCAAATTCAGTTTAGATTTCAAAATTTGCTTTCTTACTGGAATTTCCTTGTCAACTAAACGCAATGGGGACTGCAGCAGCCGTGAGAAATTCTGAAGTCAATGAAGAAATTAAAGATCTTGAGACCAAGTGGTTCATAATCTAAAATTTAATGTAACTTGCAGGGAACAGGATGTTAAAAGAACAGTAAGAACAAATGGAGTGAACGTAAAGTCTGAAAAACAACCTGCAAATTCCATTTGCTTGTTCCAAGCCTGTCATGAGGATCACATGAAAAGGCACTACCCTCAATATTGACTCCATACTCAACTGTTCCCTTAACTCCATGCGCCATCTCATTCCAGAACTCCTTTTCCACATATGAAGAAGGAAGACCTTCAGAACTGCAAAATCTACTGAAAAAGACCTTGTTTGCTAGAGCTTCAAATTCATGATATGTATATTTTCTGGTAGAAACAATAACAACCAACAATTAATTTATTTTACATGATTTAGTTAGTATAAAAGCTTACAAGCATGATATTCTTTTACCTTCCTCTCATAGAAAATGTTATTATATCCTTCTCATTCCATTTAGATAGCCTAAGAGGCTGTACAATTGTTTCAAACTTGAAGTCCCTCTTCTCATTCATTAAGACAGAACCAGCAGGATAAGAGGCAGAAATTGGAGAAACAATTTTGCATATACCTGAAAATATGAGGATGAAACAAGAAGCATACAAGCATAATAGAAATGAAAAGAGACATAAAAATACAGAAAGTATTTGTGCTATTGTACATAAGTTTGTCCTAGCCGTTATAGCTTGTTACATCAATTTCTTATACATGGGAAATTCTTGGTTAAAACATTTTAATTACAAATGAAGCCCCTAATGACACCTCCTCATAAAGACAGTGATGAACTAGGTGTAGGTAGTTAAAAGAAAAACATCCATAATCTATTATCACATACCATATTTAGAAGCCTCAGTAGCAATCTTCTGCAGATAAACTAAAGGATGCTCAAACTCCTGCTCTGATGGGTGGTATACTGGACACTCTGGAATCCTATTGGTCCATTCTAGATCTGCCAAATCATATTTACTCAATTTCTGGGAGATATGAGTAATTGAACTTTTACCAGCCATTGTTCTCGTTCTTCCTCCATATCTGACAACTTTTGGAACACCCATTTTATTTGATCTTCTTTATATAACAAGCATTACTAGCATCTAATACTTCTCCAATGACTTCAATTGTCACCCTTGGAGGTTTTTCCTCCAACCTAAAATATATTTAATAATAATTAGACAGTAATCAATATATAAATTTACCATGGTGTAACAATGAGGCTAACATAACAAAATTGGAGAAATTAAACAGATGATGAGTATGCACACTATGAATTTGAATATTAAAGCATCTTCAATTTGTCAGTGAATTGAAATTAATAATAACCAAAATATCATATTAGTGTTGCAAATAGTGCCAATAGAAATTTTCAATTATCATATTTTACTTCATATGTGACATGTCATTACCCAATTTTATGAAAGGTAAACATGCAGTATCATGCAGAGAGTTCTAGACTTCTGGTGAACAGAACAGAACAGACAGAACAACACAAAGCAATTGCATAAATTGTTAATTCACAGAACCTCCAAAACACTATGTATATGCAGAGCACTTTATTACAAACGGCATATAAAGCATAACAACTAATTCAATAAGTAACAGATGGGTACATTGGCACACTATTTATTATAGTTACCATCTTCCCAATGACCAAAGAAGGCTATTTAGACAATCATATCATAGTGTGTACATTACATAACCAATTAAGATGGCTACTCTTTCAAAACATATAAATGTAAACTTAGTGATCACGAAATAAAGATAACACTTTCACCTGGCAATCATGCATGACATGCAAGAGGGTTTTTTTTCTTTTCTTTTCTTTCTTTACTTTTTCATTTCTGTATTACCTTTTACCTGCATGCTACAAAACCAAAAAGGAAGAATGAAAATTGTGTGGTGTTTGAAGTATTGGTGATCAAAAGTTATTTGGTTTTGACGCTGTGGGGTAAGAGAGAGAGAGAGAGAGAGAGAGAGAGAGACTTATGGAAAAGAAGTTAACTGTTAACAAAACTGAAACATGTAACTGCCAGGTTACATGGTAGTTAACGAGTTCGTTATTTGTTTCCTTTATGATACCGTTGCTGGACATCTCATCCTGTTCAAAATTATAAACTTTCAAATTTTTCTTTGACTTTTTCCCTTTCTCGTTGCTAATAATGATAATTTAATGATAATTTTTTTTTTGATAACAATTTAATGATAATTTAAATGACATATACTTATGTCATTTTAAGAAAGAGGCAGACACAAAATAAAATTTTTTTATTTAAAATTTAAATTAAAAAAAAAATCACCCATTTTCTCCCCATAATTTTCATTTCTTGTGTCTATCTCTCTCCTAAAATGACATAACTTATGTCACATCAAACCCATTGTTTTTTGCCCTTTTTGCTGAGTTTATATATATGGCTTTAATTTAATGTTTCTAAAGTAAACGTAGATAAGTTATCTACATTCACTCCCAAAACAACATCGTTTTGAGTTAAAAAATTTAAAAATTATAATGAGAATGACTATTATAACCCTGAAATAAATTATAATTACAAAAATATATTAATTTTCGCTCCAAAACGACATCATTTTGGCCTGAATATAAATAACTTATTTACATTAATCGGAGAAAAAACGAAAAAAAGAAGAAGATTTACTAAGTGTAAATATATTAATTGGCTTTAGAGAATGTTTGGTATAGGAGATATTTTTTTTACCGGGAAAAAAAGATTTGTGGAAATATAATAGAAATATTTTTCCCGAGTAAGTTACGAAAAAGTGTTTGGTAGGTCTAAAATTTTTCTAGAAATGTTGGGTTAATTATACTGATTATGTGGAAAAATAGAAATACCATGTATCATATAATATTTTCGTTTGGAATTTTGCAGTTAAATTTGAAAAGACGGTAAAAAAAAGTTTTTCGGGAATATTTACAGTTTCCTCATACCAAATGTTAGAAAATATTTTTCCCCACCCCACTTTCCCAGGATTTCTAAAATAATCTACGTACCAAACAGTCCCTTAATGTTTCTACAATAAATATAGATAAGTTATTTATATTCATTTCCAAAACAACGTTATTTTTGATTTAAAGCTTAAAAAATTACAATAAGAAAGACTATTATAATCCTGAAATAAATTATAATTATAAAAATATATTAATTTTCATCCCAAAACGATGTCATTTTAGGCTCCATGTAAATAACTTATGTATATTGTCAACAGAAAAAATGAACCCATATTAATTACCTATTTGTTATTATGATTTACTTATTTATAATTTTAAAAATAAAATAACTACCCCCTTTTTTTGTTATCCAAATAACTACATTAATTCAGTTGAAAACAACTTATTTTCAAAATATTTAAAAATTAAATATTTTTATTAAATATTTATAGTGGCCTTGAATCCGCTAGTAGTAATAATAATAGAGTCACCAAAATTAGTCTCAAGTGACCAAAATTAGTCTCTTTCATTAGAGCTCATCTTCACTACAACAGTAGTACGTACTACTGCCATTGAAAATTAAACATCTGTCTTTAATACACAGTTTTTTCTTTTCCATGTCATCAATCAACATATGTGTTTAATTTGTATTGTAGAAATATATAGAAAAGTGGGTAAGACAGTAGTATTGTAGAAATTTTCCTTTCATTATAACTTCATCTTTTAATCAAATTCTTTCATTTACACACTTTATGTGACTGAACACATTTCCAAGGCTACGGGAGTACCTCCTCCCTTATCAGAAATAGAAAAAAAAAATTGAATGAGTGAAAATAATTACAAAAATAGAATAAAATAAATAAATTACTTTTTACCATATTTAATAGGGTTTTATAATTCTCATTTAACATGAGATTTTGGATTTTCCTACACACCCTTTGATTTCCGTGCCAACGTGGGTCCTACACATAATTTTTTCTATCATACAAGTCCCACATGCTTTTTGTCTCTACGACATGAGAATTCAATTCTCATGTTGAATGAGAAATATAAAACCCTATTTAATAAATGAAGTACTCAATACTCTGTACTCAGTAAAACGGTAAATATTTTCTTTCCCCACTCACTTTGGAATGTGAAGAAAAATAAACTTCACTAACTATCTTCCATTGTTTTCCGCAAAACTTAGATTAGAAAGCAAAATACCTGGTATCATTGTTGGTCATATAAGACTACATACGAGCCTTGATAAAACACCACATGATGTCTTACCCTCTTTGCTTACTTCAAACTCAAACAATGAAAATGGCATTGGCGAGTGCTGCATCTGCATGCTTTCCTTTGTACAGTTGTTCCATGATAAGAACAGAGTTAACAACCCCATCAACGATGGGATTTCACCCTTCAAATATGCACTTCAGAAGTGCTGCCATCATATTCGTAGACGTGAAAAAGTTTCAGACACTAGATTCCAGGAAGCAATTGGAAAAGCTTCCTAGTGTTGTTCTAAGGTTAGTTTGACATGTAATGAGGGGCTACAAAGAAAGAGTTGAAATATGGGGAAATAGTGCATATGATTTCATAACCCATGATGTACACATGGTTAAATTATATAAGGTTGAATGGGAATACATATTAATAATTACTTTCTTAATTTAAGGTTAAAAATAAAGAAATAATCAGGAGTAATCAATCCTATAATAAGGGAATAAAAGAGAATCAAATAAGAAATAATTACGATATGACCATAAGAAATTTTCTTTCATTATGGAAAAAATCTTCAATGCTTGTATTCCTTATTCTCTACTTCATGGATTAACTAGAGAACACCTCTTTCAATAAAGAGAATCAAGAATGTCAGCAATTCAGGCAATAATATATCAATTTCATTTCAAACCCAGAAATATAAATTACTTTAACTGAATATTGGTAAGCTCAGAGATGCTGCAGCAAGGAAGAAAGTTCTGATAGGAAAAGGACCAACCATCAAACCCCATTAAATTGCATTCATCTTGAGGTGTATTAGGCCCCATCAACAAAATGAAAAAGATACTGAAAAATATGAGAATCAGAATAGCATTATTAGATGGGGATTTCCAATGGTTACTGCATTGATTGTATTGGCTACAGTTCGATTACATTAAGTAGGGTCAATACATGAGTTGAAACAACATGTGGGTTGTTCTCTAGCTTTGGAAATTGTTAACAGCTCTTGATTTACAGAGTATACTCTCAGCATCTACATGGTATATGATTGGAACGGCAATTATAGAACTTGTGCCATCATTGGAAATAGAAATAGATAGAAGCACATAATAGAAGCTTAAAAGGTTAATAGCAAAGACTGATAGATACATGTAATAAGCACTAGGGTATATAATAAAACGTGAATTAAAACAGTAAGGTCCTGTCTATACTTGTTTTTTTTGGATGTTGCTCTATGTAGATTATGGATATGGGCATTGAATGGTAGCAAATGTGAGTACCTTTCACTGTTATGCAATATGCACATACATACAGGAGATGCATGCCATAAAAATTTAAATATATAATTTTTAGGTATAAGTTATACTTACCGTTCAGGGAATAACCATTTCAGGGACCGTTCTTTTTCATTCACAAACTTAAATAAGAAAACTGATCTTCAAAGCTTAAAAGTACCAGCACACACAACATGCATAATTAAAATTGTTCCAAGTTAGTTAACACAGCTAGGCCCATTCGGTTATAGCCCAACGGTGGGCCCAAGACCTTGTACTCGAATTAGCCTACCTGGTTACCTTCTTAAGCCGTAAGCCTGGGTTATGAGGCTATATAATAAGAGCTCGGATCGTGGAATCAAACCCACGATCCTTTCCCGCTTTATAATGACTTTATATAACTGCCACTATCGTCAATAGAAAAATGGTTCCTCACCCACGATCTTCATCACTAACCACCTATGAGAACCATTATAAATACAAGGATCGTGGAATCAAACCCACGACCCTTTCCCGCTTTATAATGACTTTATATAATTGTCACTATTGTCAATAAAAAAACGGTTCCTCAGCCACGATTTTCATCACTAACAACCTATGAGAACCATTATAAATACAAGGATAGTAGTAAAATAAAGGGATTCAGACTCATTCACACATACTAAGCAGATGCACTTAAACCAGAACCTACTTTGGTGTTCATACTGCACAAAAATGAAAAGGTCTTGATTGATACACAAGCAGAGACAAACACAATTGATATTAGGGGTCATTATACATGTTTAGAAAGACAAGACAATAAAGGTAGAGTTTGTTTATTTAACTTTGATAGATACAAGACTACTAATAATAATTAGTAGCGGTACTTGGTGGAGTAATCTTTGGGAGCAATGACGAGACCACGTCCTTTCCTAGCACCTCTGTAGACAGTTTCGATGATATCAATGAATTCTTGTTTGTCCTTGAGAGCCCAATTGATCTTGTTGTTGTTACCTGTGCCAAGGTCTATCATAATGTGCTTGTTCCTGAAGAAGAACATCACTGTTGATGGATCATACAGTTCGTACATTGTGTTGAAATCAGGAACCTCCGTTATGTCCACTAGGTATATCACCGCAAAGTTCTTTATTGTCTCCGCAACTGATGCCAGCACCTCATCCATCTTTTTAACAAAATAATAATTACAATTTTGCTAATTATAATAAACCGAAAAATATTTGTAACCTATAGTTGAAAGACCTAATATTTTTTATTTAAAATATAAATTCAAAAAAAAAAATTCCATGATTTTCATTGTTGGTGTCTTTTTCTCACTAAAAATCACATAAAACAGTAAATTCAATTATAAATCATCATCATCATCATAACATAACGATATCATAAAATTAATTTAATTTAACATAAAGTTTTCAATGAATATGAATATGAATTACCTGCATGCAGGTCTCATCCCAATCGTGACCGAAACGGATCACAACGAGACGCTCCTCCTCTGCAAGGATTGCCTGATCCACAGCCCATCCAGAATGCAAGTGAGGCAACAGGTACGACATCGTTTTATTCGGATTCGATTCAACACACACACAACACAAAGAAAAAACGCAACTTCAACTTTCCTTCTTTCTTTCTTCTCACTTCTCTCACTGCGTTAGGTTAGGGATTCAACAGTGATTGATTTCGATTAGGATTTCGACTTCTTCAACCGAAATAGGATTTGACCCGGTTACCCAATTACACACTAACCCGGCCCAACAATCTCCACCGGCCCGCCCAATTGATTTGAAGTGTTTTTTTTTTTTTGAAACATTTGAAGTGTTTTCTAAAGTTTTTTTCTACCCTTCATTAATTAATTAATATCTATTTTATCCCTCGTTCAAAATTATCTATCAATCTGTCACTCTTTAATTGATTAAATTGAAGATTTAATTGATTAAATGATCAAAACTAACAAAAATAGTTTACATGAAGATTTAATCGATTAAATCTTCAACTTAATCGATTAAATCTCCAAAAAGAAACGAAAATGCAATGACAAGACACGCAGCAGACGCCTTTTTTGTTTCTTTTTAAAGATTTAATCGATTAAATCTTCAAGTCAACCATTTCTGTCAGTTTTGACCATTTAATCAATTAAATCTTCAAGTTAATCGATTGAAGAGAGGTATTTTGGTAGATAGTTTTGAATGAGGGACAAAATGATTATTAATTAATTAATGAAGGGTAAAATGTTCAAAAATCCATTTTCTAGGTTTGAACATTTTGTAGCTGATTGAGGGGTGTTTTATTCCTGAATAACATTTAACTTTAGTGAAAAAATAAGGCAAAGAAAATATTAAATTAAATTTCCATGAACCTAACTTTACCAATTAGGGTGGAAATATTAATTTGAATAATTAATTAAGGATGCAAATTGTAATTAACTCTAATTTCCTTTCATGTCTTATCTTTTATATATATAATATGTTTTTTTGGAAAATTCAATGGTATTTTTAATTTATAAGATATTATATTTATCGCAAGATTTGAAAATTCTCCGATAATTTTTTTTAGAAATTCATCTAAAATATAGAAGAAAAGGTAATGATAAAGTATAAGAAATTGATCCCTTGCTTACCAAAAAAAAAAAAATTAACTATAAGAAATTCCCATTGAAGTTTTCTTAGTATAAAAAGGGGTTTTTTTTTTTTTTACCCTGTGTGAGTGGACTATAAAGGGAAGAGAAAGACATCTCTCTTAACTATGTAAGATTATTAACGTCGTCAGGATAAAATAACAAAAATTGTAAGCGTGTGCTTTAAATTCTCTTATACTTTTTCAAACAATGATATGCTATTTGTAAGTCTAAATATACTTATATTATTTCACACTTTTTTTTTATGAATTTTGAGATACATCAATCCAACAATTATATTAAGAGTAATATACCAAATTTACGTTTATATATATAAAGCTTACAAAGTTTTATATTACAAGTAATTAGGTATTTTATCGTACCACTTTATTTAGTTACACAATTAATTATATATTATAAAAGAATTAAATGTCAACAATTAGGTTATATACTTATAGGGATAGTATCCGTTTACAAACTTTTTTAGTAAATTACACTAAGTACGACCGGTCGTACACTACATGATTAAAGTGTGACCGGTCGTACTTAGTGTAATTTGTAAGAGTTTGTAAACAAAAAAAGTTTGTAAATATAACTTGCCCGGTACTTATAATATAACATTATTTTTTTCATTAACAACGGCCTAATAAAATATAAAACGAAAAAGAATTTTTTTATGGTAATATTATTATGAGAGATTGTATTTATAAGATCCAGGAATTTATATGACAGGTGGCGAAAATACAGAAAATGCATCAGACCGTCATATGGAGCACATTCTAGCGTGGACGTAAAATACAAATAAAATTGTCAAATATGAAATCTTACTGCAATTTTGTAACTAAATCTTAAGTAGTTAAAGAGCCATGAAGCAAGACCTGAAATCATGTAAGTTAGCATGAGAAGTTGAAAATGAGTTTTACGTACCAAGAAAATTGTTATAAAGCTCTACCATAGCTTAGATTTGGCTATAATTTTTGTTTCTAGGCTCCGAATTACCCTGCTAGATTTTTATTTACTTCACAGCAGTGTGGCTATTGTCATCTTGCTCAACAAATAGAATGCTCAATCCTAAAATCAAATAATATTCAACCCTTTTTAAAATTTAAAACGACATAACTCTATATCAAACATAACTATATTCCTTACTTATACTAAACAATGTGCTAAAGATTAACAAACAGGTGACAAGACTAAAACGTGATAAACATAACCATATCTTTGAAGAATAAAATTTATTTATATTTAATTTTTATCAACTATGAACGTAAAACTATAATTTTATCATTTATAGTACATTATTAAAGAGTTTAAATTATGATAGTATTTACTTAAAAAATTGAACTTTTTAGGATATAATGCAATAAACTCTCTCAAACTTTGGGTCATTTGCAATAAAACCTCCTTACGCTTTAAAACTTATCAATATGACGGACTCATTGAAATCGCTAAAATTGTAAACTACGTACTAGTATAAATTTAGTTTTTTCTTTTCTTTTTTTCTTTTGTGTTTTGAGCTCCAACATGTGCATTGTCTTCAATTATATGTATGCCCTATGAAGAACCGACACTTCAAAAACCTTGACGTGTCGTGTCCGACACTCCAACACGCGTTATTGAAATTCAAAAAACGGTTCAAAGGTTAAATTGCGTTGAATTTTTAGTTCTAACTGTTAGATTCGTTAGATTACGATTACTATTTTATTGAGTTTAATATAAATATTTGAAATATCTTATGTTTCTTTGCAAAATTTATGAATATTATAAGTTTAGATACATTTTTTTGTTAAATTGTTGAATATTAAAGATAATATATACTACATAAATTAAATATATTATTTAATATCAAAACGTGTCCTAACGTGTCGAAATTTAACATTTTTTAGAATTAACGTATCGGAGTGTCGTGTCGTATCATGTCACGTGTCCCGTGTCAGTGTCGATGCTACACAGTGTATGTCTGCCTCTTAGAAATGAATGCATCCCGCATCCACATGTTCTCATTTAGAATAAGATATGCTAGACGTACATAATATACAACTTTATTCTTCCCATCTGCGAAGGTTAATTTCTCGAAAGCATGTCAAGAATTTGCAATTTTCCTTTCAAATCATTCTTTCATAGGAACATATATTATCCTCCAAAGCACTAACAGGTCCCTTTTCGAGAAAGAAGCAAATTCGGATCCAAGAAGCAGGACAAGGGCTGACCATAGAAGCCAAACACATTCATGGCTTTTACATTCCAATGAATAGTTTTTCCATTGCATTAATGTTTATTATTTTAGATCAAAATCAAATGAACCATTGTAAAATAAAAATTGATCCAGTATTAGTAAGAAAAAAAATTATAAATATAATATCTTCCTGTCATTTTTATATAAAACAATCTCAATTGTCATATATAAATTAACGGTAAAAGAAAAATATTAAATTAAAGACTAAAAAAAATAACGGTTATTTTATTTAAATAATCTCGCATAAAGTCATCATGTGACATAAAAGGATTTGTGGTAAAAAGCACAAAATGGTGTATCACAAGGTTTATATAAGCATTACGGGACAACATTTATTGACCCTTTTGTCACTTTTTTCAGGATTAATTATCATTATGCTATAATGCAATGAAATTTTCTCAAAATGACACGTCATATTTTTCCTATCTCAACAAGCAGACTGTTACATCTGTAAAAAATTATTCACGTGGCTAATTTTATTAGGCTGTCCAGGGTGAATAAATGTGCTTTTTTCATGTGTCAACACCTTTGATTATCTCACTACATTGCTGGACGAGATTTGTGACCTACAAAATATTATCACGTATCCAATCCAATTTCGCTTGTTGGCATAATGAAAATATAACATGACATTTTGAAAAAAAATATATATAACAATAATAATTAATACTCAAAAAAGGTGGCACAAGTAGAGCTGGCAAAATGGGTCGAGCCCGCCGGGCCGGCCCGCCCCGCCCGCCAAACGGGGTGGAGCAGGCTGAATTTTCTAAACCCGCCAAGCCCGCCCTGCCAAGCCCGCCAGCCCACCCGGGCTGATTTTTTATTTTTATTTTTATTTTTAGTGTAAAATGTGACGGGCTTGGCGGGGCGGACAGCCCGCTTTGTAGAGCTGTCAAAATGGGTCAGCCCGGCCCATTTCGCCCTAGCCCAAGTGGGTTAGGGCCAAAAAGCCCACAATGATATAGATCCGCACGGGCCAAAGCCATATGGGTTAGGGCCAGCCCGCGGGCCTTCTAAAAAATAATATGTATTTTTTTAAAAAAATATTTATAATAAAATGGTGCACAGAAATTATTAGAAAAAATAAAAATAAATAATTTTTAGAAAATTGTCACTTTTTAAAAAAATTATTGCATTGAAATTTTTTCGTAAAAAATTTTGACAGAAAATATTTCTGTAAAAAAATTGACGACAAAAAAAATTCGTCAAAATTCTTTACAGAATCTAAATTCCGTAAAAGTTTTTGACGGAAAAATTTCCGTCGAAATTTTTGACGAAAAAATTTCCGTCAAAATTCTTGACGAAAATTTTTCCATCGAAATTTTTGACGAAAAAAGTTTTTGTTGAAATTTTTTACGAAAAAAATTTCCGTCGAAATTTTTGATTTCCGTCAAAATTTTTGACACAAAAATTTACGTCGAAAATTTTGATGAAAAAAGTTTTTGTCGAAATTTTTGACGAAAAAATATTCCGTCAAAATTTTTGACGAAACACATTTCCGTCAAAAAATTTCGACGAAAAATATTTTTGACAAAATTTTCGATAAAAAATATTTCTATCAAAATTTTAAACGGAACACATTTTTGTTAAAAATTTTCCACGAAAATTATTTCTATAAAAAACTTTGACGAAAATATTTCTGGAAAAAATTTCAACGAAAAAAATATTTTGTCAAAAATCTTTACAAAATCTAAATTCCGTCGAAAGTTTCACAGATACAATTCCCTCAAAAATTTTGAAAAAAAATATTTTCGTTGTAATTTTCATTGGGTCACATTTTCATCGAAGATTTTGGACGAAAAATATTCCGTCAAAATTTTTGAAAGAATTCTTTTTTCTGTCAAAACTTTTGATGAAATTTTTTCGTTGTAAATTGGGTTGAATATTGTAGCCCGCGAGCCAGCCCTTACCTAACCTTATAATGAGAGGGCTTTAAAAGAATGGGCTTAAAATGACCCATTACATAGAGGGCTAAAATTTTATAGGACTGGTCCTAGGACTTGCTGGACTGACCCTACGGCTTAAGCCCTTTTTGACAGCTCTACCGCTTTGCCACTAGGCACAAGTATCAGTGTCCCCCACGCTTATATACGAAACAAAAAGATAAATGGAAGTCCCGAGAATCATCGAGTCATCAATGTTATTTTATTTTATCCCATTGCACAAAGTCAAAAGCTTGAGGAGTTGAAACTTGAAAGGAGTAACCTTAATTCTGATTCTCCAACAATGTCGTCTTCTCTCAAACTCAAATCCTACACTGAATACGAGACAAGAAAGAGAAACCCCGATCCAAAGTCATGTGCACTTTTGGTCATCGACGTTCAAAACTACTTCTCTTCAATCGCCACACCAATACTCTCAAACCTCAACACCACCATCAACCTCTGCAGGCAATCTTCCATCCCCGTCATCTTCACGCGCCACTCCCACAAGTCTCCCTCCGACCACGGCATGCTCGAGGAGTGGTGGTTCGGTGACCTCATCATCGACGGCACCTTAGATGCTGAGCTTGTGGAGACGCTGGACCGCAAGGTTGAGGAGGACATGGTGGTGGAGAAAACCACTTACAGCGCGTTTAGGAACACGCGCTTAGAAGAGAAGTTGTTGGAGATGGGTGTGAGGGAGGTGATAGTTACAGGGGTTATGACCAACCTGTGCTGTGAAACAACCGCGCGTGATGCTTTTGTTAGAGGGTTTAGGGTTTTCTTCTCTACAGATGCCACTGCTACTTCTGATAAGGATCTTCATGAGGCCACTTTGATGAATATGGCTTATGGTTTTGCCTACTTGCTTGATTGTCAAAGGCTTAAACATGCCCTTTCTTCTTAGACAAACTAAACCTTGTTGTTATGTTTGACGAGGAGGGATATTCTCAGTACTAAAATTTTTCAGTACTAACTTACTACCTATCTAATTACTATTGGATTAATATTTTTTTTTTCTTCAAATTTTTTTTAACATTCTCTCTCTTTAATTCAATGGTAATTAGATAGACAGTAAGTTGGTAGTGAAAACTTTTGATAGTGAGAATATCCTCCTCATGTTTGATATACCAAAAGTTTTTATGTCATGTTTGATTTGTTGTGTTGGAAAGTGTATGTGTTTGACATGAATTTAATTGTGTAGGAAACTATTGTGCAATGTCTAATGATGAATGAGTATGAAATATTGCACCTAATTTTGTGTGCTGAGTATGAACTTTTGCACAAATATTGTGTTCTGCCCTTCTAATTTCCATGGCCAATTCTCAGCCACTATTTTATCTGTTGATTTGAATTCCCCTTAAGTTAATTTACAGACATTAGTAATTCCCTTTTTAGGCATATGTTGATTCCCAATCTTACCTTGTTGGAAGCACAAGGCTAAAGGCGTATGATTGAGAAACATATCTATGTTATGCCATGCTGATTTGGCATTCAACAAGAGAGGGGGAAAAATGAAAAGAAAACTTTTATGATTTATTGTGAATAAATGATTGAATTATAACAATTATTATGCTATGTCATTCTATTTTGTACATGTTGGCTCTGATATTTATAGTAACTTGAGCACACCCTTGTCTTGAGAAGAGTGTAGCAACACCTAAAACCAGAAATACCACAAGTTGTTGGACATCATCATGGTTGTCATATTCAAATGGCATTTGGGTATTGTTATTTGTTGTTTGCCAAATCCAATACTACAAGATAAGAAAGTTGGCGTTTTTGTTGGGGAATCCCTGCACTTTACTTATTGGATCTTAATTGGAGAACTTTTGCATTCTAAAGTTTTGGTAATAAAGATAATGTTGTCTGCCAAATCCAGTTCTACAAGAGAAGATGCTATGCAGATGCGATATCAGAAAGCTGAATTTGTCAATGCAATGCAGAAGCTGTAACTGGCATGTGATGCATCTTCATAAAAAAGGCAGATAAGAAGTATTTGTTTTGATTTCTGATATGTATAATGCAGCTGCAGATTTTATATTTGTGTTCCTAATGTATTAATGCATCTTCATAAACAATTCGAAAAGAAGGGCTGCAGTCCATATCTCTGTCTGTTTCTGATCCCAAAAATGTGCTGCAGGTTGAAATTAGTATAAGAGAAATAATATAAAATTAGAACATCCTAATCACAAGTGTGTCTAGAATTGAGAACCTAAAGTGGGACGAGGTATAGACAAGTAGGATAAGTAAGTGTTGCAACACAACAACAACAGACAATCATGAACTGCATTTGCTAGCTAGAGCATCACTTGCCCTGTAATTTAAATTTTAAACATTATCATTTCAATCCATGAAGAAGTTTGTGGCTTTAACCTCCTTAAATTACCACCTATCAAACTCAAACTCCTCTAGGACATCATAAGACAAAACACATGCCCTTAATATAATTAATTTTGCTTAAATTCTAGTCACCCAATACAACCTAAAATCGGTTGGTTGCTACTAATCTTCCGCCTTAATCTCAATACTTCAACAAACTCTTAAGAATCTAAGCTGATTTTCTATAGGACCAAAAAAAGATTTAAATTTTGTCCTAAATTTGCAGACTTGTAACCACCCCTTAATCTGAAATTCACTAACCAGATCTGAATACCAAAACCAGATCCTTATTCCAAAAATACTTATCCAGACCAGACTCCTAAACAGGAATTTTTCATTCATAGGCACTTTTCATTGAAGAATGTCATTGAGAGGTGTTTTGGAGTATTGAAAGAGAGGTTTTCAATTTTAAAGTTGATCTCAAATTATCCTGTTAGAAGACAAAGGTTAATTCCTATTGCCAATGTATCAATACTGATGCTACTCAAGCAATTAAAATGGCATAAATTTGAAAAACTATTGCAAATCAAATGTGGGAAAGTTGCCATTGGCCATGAGAGTCTTCATATAATTGACGGTTTTCTTTTTCTTTTTCTTTTTCTTTTTCTTTGGGGAGTGGTAAGTAGAATTATATGAGACCAGTGTTTAAAAACTCGGCCCGGCCATCGACCCGGCCGAGGTCAGGGGTCACGGGTTCAACCAGGGGGTCACGGGGTCACTACGCTGACCCGATTTTATATATTAAAAAATATAAATATATATATCCTATATGAAAATATTAAAAAGCAAATCACCAATCATCAAAGATTCAAAATATCCTTAACATAATTCACCAATTATAACCACAAGTCAATATTACACAACATAATTAAAGTATCAAGATACCAAAGTACAAAACTCATATTCTAATGATACCAAATTGTCAAGATACCACAGGTCTAGGTCGTTTGGAGAGTAGAGAGCGATTAGATTTAGGTTTGCAAGCATTTTTATTTTTATTTTTTAATAAAACGACGTTGTTTCATGGAATTTTCTTTAAACAAAAAAACATGCAGTGACCCCTTTGACCCGGGAGTCACTGAAATCCGGCCAGGTTTTGGGGGTCGGAGGGGTCGATGTGCATATAGGGTCCAACTTGTGACCCCAACCCTCAGAGGGGAGGGGTCAGGGTTGACCCGGGTCAACCCGGGGGTGGGGAGGGGCTTTAAAATATTGTATGAGACGCAACGATGGTTATATTTAACAAATAAAACTTACATGTTGATATAGTTTTTTTGTGAATAACAATGCAATGAATATAATATTATTAAATACGGACACGTATATATTCATGGAAATATTTTTCTTGTGTTATATAAGATAATTTTATTTCATGCATATACAAAAAGTAAGTGAGACTCAATTTTTCTTTCTTTCTCTTTTTCTTAGCGAGTTCCACTCACTTTTTCACTTATTTTTTGAATATTGTATAAAATAAATTTATCTCATATAATATAAAAAACATATTTCCTCGTGAAAAATATTATTTTTTTCCTGAACATTGGTCCCACGATGACATCACATACGTAAGGTAAGATACCATGTTACATTACAAATTACGAAAGGCCGTGTTGAATTGAGATTTTAAAAGATTTTAATAAATTATTTTTGGATAAAGAAAATCTATTGATAGTCAATTAGTATTTTAAAGAATTGTAAAAAAAGACATGTGATATTCTATTAAAATTTTAAAAGATTGTTTTCGAGCGTTTCCAAATCATGGTTCAAAAATTTTCGAGGATTTTAAAGATTGTTCAATATTCGTCATGCATCATTGAGAAACGTAATTGAGGGAATATTTGGCTTTTTTAAATCATGGTTCACGAATTTCAAGTCAGCACCTCTGTTTCCATTTAAAATACAAGCAGAGCTTGTGTTAGCATATGTAACACTACACAACTTTCTTCGCAAAGAATGTCATTCAGATGCATATTTCCAATTGAACCAATAGACGCATCTTTATTTTCAATATCATTAGTTATTGAAGAAGATAATTTTAAACCTGTTGATCAGACCCAAGAGCAGGAGTGAGAAGATGTTAATGTGTGGAGGGCTATTATTATTTTAGATATGTGGAGAACTGTTGCTTAGTAAGACATTAAGCTATATCAAATTACTAATTAAGAAAATTATATTATGTTTTGTTTTTGGGAGGGTTATATTGTTATATTTTTTATTTATAAACTACACTATGTCTTACCGGTAAGACTTAACTTAACTCAAAAGTGTCTTACCCGCAAGAAATAATTTAATTTGTAAACAAAAAGTTTATAATATAATCTTCTCTTTATTTTTTTATTAATATCATTAAATTTTTTTGTTATTTTTTTACAAACTCTTATAATTTTAAATGTTTGTTAAAAATTCATATGATTTTTTAAATTTTTATGAAATTGTATTTTTGTTTCAAATCTTATAAATTTTATTAAAATCTTTTAAAATACAATCTTACAATCTTATAAAATCTTAAGTATAAAAAAATCATTCCGAAAAATATTTAAAGTCATTATAATTCTAGATAATCTTATAAAAAAAATTTAATCTCAAAACAATTTTTTAAAATCCTAATCTAATACACCTTGTAAAATACGCTGTTTATTAAGATTTTATCGGACATGATTCACCAGAGTACGAGGATTAATCAAATTCACAGCCGTTAGGACCTAGAAAATCAATTTCTTAACCGATTTCCGGTTTAGGTATCAATTATCATTGAAAGATGAAGAAGATATATCATTTATCATTCACTTTGATGCAAGTTCCCAAGCTCAACACACACCCACTAAGCATCGTAAATGGCTTCCCATTGTTAAGGAATCTTACAATTAGGTTAACATCCACCATCAGTCTTCATTTGGAAATGAAACGATGCAATTTCTTCATCTCAAGGCTTTGCAAGGAAGGGAAGATCGATGATGCACGCAAGCTGTTTGATGAAATGGCTGAAAGGGACATTGGTTTGTGGACTACAATGATAAGTGGGTATATTAAATGTGGCATGATTAAGGAAGCTAGGAAGTTGTTTGATAGATTGGATGCCAAGAAAAATGTGGTTATTTGGACAGCTATGGTTAGTGGGTACATTAAGTTCAACCAAATTAAGGAAGCTGAGAGGTTGTTCTATGAGATGCCACTGAGGAATGTTGTCTCTTGGAACACAATGATTGATGGGTATGCTCGAAATGGCCAAACCCAGCTGGCTTTGGATTTGTTTAGGAGAATGCCAGATAGGAATGTAGTTTCTTGGAATACAATCATAACGGCATTGGCACAGTGTGGGAGAATGGAGGAAGCACAATGGCTTTTTAATCAGATGCAGGAAAGGGATGTGGTTTCATGGACTACCATGGTTGCGGGTTTGTCAAAAAATGGGAGAATTGATGATGCTCGAGCACTTTTTGATAGGATGCCTGTTCGAAATGTGGTTTCTTGGAATGCAATGATCACAGGTTATGCGCAAAATAGGAGGTTGGATGAGGCTCTAGAGTTGTTTGAGAGAATGCCTGAAAGGGACATGCCTTCATGGAATACAATGATCACGGGGTTCATTCAGAATGGGGACTTAAATAGGGCAGAGAGGTTATTTGATGGAATGCCAGAAAAGAATGTCATTACATGGACTGCAATGATGACAGGGTATGTGCAACATGGCCTAAGTGAAGAAGCATTGAAAATATTTAACAAAATGCTATATAATGATGGATTAAAACCCAACACCGGAACTTTTGTGACCGTGTTAGGTGCTTGTAGTGACTTAGCTGGTCTTACTGAGGGACAACAAATTCATCAATTAATAAGTAAAACAGTTTTTCAGGATAGCCCATATGTGGTATCAGCGCTGATAAATATGTACTCAAAATGTGGAGAGTTGCATGTTGCTAGGAAGATGTTTGATGATGGGATATTAAGCCAAAGGGATTTGATATCTTGGAACGGTATGATTGCCGCTTATGCACACCATGGATTTGGCAAGGAGGCAATTAATCTATTTAAGGAAATGCAAGAATTAGGTTTCCAAGCTAATGATGTCACCTATGTTGGACTTCTCACGGCTTGCAGTCATGCTGGTTTAGTTGAGGAGGGGCTTAAATTCTTTGATGAGCTTCTGAAAAACAGATCTATACAAGTCAGAGAAGATCACTATGCATGTTTGATTGATCTTTGTGGTCGGGCAGGAAGGCTGAAAGAAGCTTTCAATATCATTGGGGGACTTGGGGAAGAGGCATCATTATCTGTTTGGGGAGCGCTCCTTGCTGGATGCAATGTGCATGGAGATGCTGATATCGGGAAGCTTGTAGCAAAGAAAATTTTGAAAATTGAACCAGAGAATGCAGGCACTTATTTATTACTTTCAAATATGTATGCTTCAGTTGGGAAGTGGAAAGAAGCTGCTAACGTTAGGATGAAAATGAAGGATAAGGGGTTAAAGAAGCAGCCAGGTTGTAGTTGGATTGAAGTGGGCAATACAGTGCAAGTATTTGTAGTTGGTGATAAGTCACATTCTCAATATGAGCTGCTTGAGTACTTACTTCTTGATCTACATACAAACATGAAGAAGGCTAGGGACATGCCTGATGATGATTTATTAGTTGGTGTGCAATTTTAGGAATATAAAGTCTGTGTTGGTCAAGGCTTGGATTATGCAGTGGAATTGAAATGTTGGAAAGTTTACTGGTATGGGTACATCACACTTTTAACTTTGTGACTGAAATCATTAATTATTAGGTGTTATTTAGCCTCGTCCCCCACTCCCAAATACACTAACATGTAAACTGTTATTTAAATTACTTAAGAGGGATTATTAGCTCATGTCCACTATGTCTTTGTTCAGGTGATCAGGCACTTTTAGAAAGCTGAAGGAGCAACTGGCTTCTTAAATTCCATTGATTGATAAAATAAGTAAGTCTATGATCACTATGTTCCTTTGTTTTACCAGTTAGGAGCTAATCAAATTCTTAACAAGTTATTAGTCAGTTTATTAACTTTGCATGTAGATGGATCTGGAGAACTTCCAGGTGGTGTATCAAATTGGAATCAAGAGAAGCACAGTGTAAAAACTCTAATTTTGCTGATGTATATTTGACTAAAGAAATTGATGCTTTCATTCCTTCCGACTGTTTATGCTCTAATGATGCCAAGACAGATGGTTCACAGATGATATTATTTTCAGGTTGCAGTATTCTTTTTAATTTCACCCCTACTCTCGCTAGTCGGGGTTTAATGGAGAGTGGTTTTTATTTTGGTTTTTAATATTCTTTTTAACTTGAATGACTTTTGATTTAGGGAGTATTACAAATTAAGAATTCTTGGCAAATATATTTTCACTTTTCACTTTTGGATTTTGGTATTAGTTTACCTGTGCTGGCTGGGAACTTTTTTGTGTTTTCTGGTGTTTAGAAATGTTAGGAATTGTAGTCTATGAATGGAAAACCTCAGTTGTGTTTTGACTAATAATGCTTCGTTCTTAATGTATAGTACTGTGTGTGCAGTTAGAGGCACATGATGAACTAGTTCAGAAGGGTGATTGTATACTTTGTTCCTCTTTTAAGGGAGGGAGGGGTGGGTTGTGAGGGAGAAGGGTGATTTCATTAACCATTGGCAAACAATGTTTTAGTAAAGTCATACCAATTTTCATACCATTATTCTAATCTTTTGTTTTCGGTTGATAATTCTTGTCAGATAAAATGTTTTTACCTGACTAACATGGCTCTATGATAAAAAAGTGGAGAAAGCTGTGTTTGGTTAAATAGAGGAAACTTGAACCGCTGTCTTTCCCTCCCTCCCTCTTTATTTATAAAAATCATAAAGATTTGGGCTGAAGACTTATCTGCTAGATGACTTTACTTACCTTTTTTCCCTTCAACTCACCGCAGACACACTCAGCAATGGCAAGTGGTTGGACTTGCAGCAGTCACCAGTCAAATTCTCTATTCTCCCTTGGTGTAGCCGTAACTTAACCAGAAGTCCAGAAGAGCCTCCAGCCCTCTGTGCAATTTCCCTTACTGATTTTCATACCAATTAGCTAGCACCACATTTCCACCTTCAACAACAGATATTGTGGGTGGTCCAAAGGCTATAAATTAAGCAAGCAAATGACTCCGAGAAACAGTTACACATTGCTTGATCCCACAAAATAATGATAACTGATGAGGATGTCCAAATGATTTCAGCAGAGGATCTGGCCATATTTGCTGATTTGCAAAACCGTGGGAAGTTGACTCTATTGTTATTGGATCTGCACCAAAGACAACCTTTTGAGCATTCTAATTTGTTCAACAACAAAAAAAGGTTCAAGGTTACGATTTTCATTTTACTTGATACCAGTTTTCGAGAGAGTTCGTTTTTTATATTTGCTAAGACTCAAATGTATTGACAATTTTTATAGTTTAGTTTTACAAGAATGCCTAAAAGAATACATTAGTCAAAGACAGAATAAAAGGCCAAAATGTAAGGAACTTTACTCATACTATGTACAGTGCAATTTCAGAAAACTATTAAACTTACCAAATCATGCAATGTAGTTTAAAGTTAACTTCCTGTGTATGAGTAGAAAAATTCCTATAGGGTGTTAATATCCATAGTTTGATAAGTTGAAGGAATTGAATTATCCATAGTGTGCTTGTGCGCACGCATTTGCATATACTATGTTCAATGACTGCATGCTTGCACGGCCCCTTTAAAAGCTTGATTAGCTAATATCCCAAGTAGTAATACTATACAACCATAGAATTAGCCAAATTTCAAAGTTTGTTGTTACATAAGTAAAATAGGTGGAGATCACTTATTTAAAAATTAAGAATAATGCAATATTTTTCATATCTTAAGTTCAATCTTCCTAAACGAGTTGTGCAGCGAATGTAGTAAATCCTTGAAGCCCAGTACCTTTTATATCACATGGTACGTTTGTCCCTAAACTTAGTTTAGTGGTATAAGACTACAATCGTCGTCGATTAATTATTGAGTTGTATAATGCAGCATGAAAGCTTTCGTAGGAAAATATTACCAATTAACGTGGCAATAATATTGTTTGCGTTTCAACCAAAAAATGCAAATAAAAAAGAAAGAAAATTAAGATATGTGACAGAAATCACACCACCTGAGTAGCTTCTGCGAGAACTGTTTCGTATCAATAGAGTTGTTTGCTCTTTTCCTATAAGAATGATCTAGTATAATCTTTCTTGAGCTTTCTGTGGCATATCAACTCTGTGATACTGAGAGTGTTATTAACCATCTTACCTGAAAGTTTAAAAAATTGTTAAGTGTAGGTCATTTTAATTATTTTATATATTATTTTTTTAATACACCTCCTTATATAAGAGTCTTTTGGGCTTGAAGTGTGTATATTGCGCAATTTTTCTTTATTCTACCCTATGCTAATTTAATTTCACTAGAAAGTGAAGGATGATGAAGATGAAATTTGTAATTACTCGTGATTTTTTTAGTAGCATTTGATACCCTTCTTTTATATATATATATATATATATATATATATATATATATATATGTTTGATATTTCTCATGTTGTAGGAGATAAAATTATTTTCAATACACACAAAAGTGTATGGAGTCCATACGGGGTCATTTAAAGAGAGGATAGAAAAAAAGAAAATATAAGTCTCACACATTATTAGTGTATATAGGAGATAATTTCCTACAACATGAGAGATATTAAACCTCAATTTATTATTTTATCCATTTTCTCAAATTATGTACCAATATGTCACTTTTTTTAAACTATGAAAATCCAGTTGCTAAAAAAAATATATAAAAAAAACTATGAAATTGATAAAAGTATCTTTTATTTTGATTAATTTTAAATAGTTACACAATATACTGATGCCATTTAAAATCGGTGAAAATAAAACTCCACTTAAGATAGTGTTTGAAAATATCTTATTAAAACCTATATTTAGGGAGCGTACCAAAAAAAACACAAACAAACCTATATTTAGGGAAAATAAGTAGCAATAAATGTTAAACAAATCCAACCCTGCTTTTGATAACAGTGGAGATAATTAAATTCTTGAATAACGGAAAATGGTAATAAGTCATGTATATACAAATTCTTAATGCAAAACAAACACTAATTGATTCATGGATGTAATATATATACATATAAGTTGTAAATATTACATTCCCATAATAAAAAATTATTGAGAAACAAACGTGCTCTTATATTTTATGGAATTCTAGTATTTCTCTAAAAAATATTATAATGTATTACCCAATGTTTTTTTCTAATATATGTTTGAAATAATATGTTATGTGTAACATCCCGTATATATCCGGTAATGTTATCATACTATCGTATTAAGCTGCGCTTAATAAAAAATGCGGAATATCTTTTTCTTTTCGATTATGAAGTTATTATCATTACCAACTTGCTTATTAACCAATTAATAAAACATCGTCTGTATGCAATTGCAATAAAACAGCTAACTGAAATACCTCATTAATTAAAACAACATAAAATATGTCTCTAGTTATGGAACTACAACATGTAGACCGGACCAACTATCAGTTTATACAACTCAACTCAACAGTACTAATAACATAGTGGCATGGACAACTCTCATGCTCACCCAAATGAGGCAACAACGCCCAACATAAGTCTCAACATCAACAATATAATAATAATGATACGGAAAACATAAACAGCATCCAGCCCAGTCATGCTAGCAAATAAGCAGTAAAAATCATCAACTAAGCTCTGGCCTCTACCGTCAGAGGCATCAATCACCATACTACCTGAACCTGAAATAAGCATTCCCCAAACGTGGGGTGAGATCTCTAAACAAGAAATCTCAGTAAGACAAGGGGTCCTCAAGGATCTTCCACCCCAAGCTCACTTACATGTGCAATATAAGTTCAAAAGAAGTTTATCATCATCAGTTCTAAATCAGTGCAATGCAGCAGATAATCATGTCATGTGTGTCAATACTAATCTACTGGCCAGAGAAATGCAGGATGTACGTCTACAACCCCACAATAAGTACAAGACGCCGCTTGTATCCACCCCGGATCACCGTATTGTATGACGCCACATACTCAAGCTTACCGTCAAGATGGAACAACACATGCATATTAAAAGCCATTAACACATAAAGCTCAACAACAATTCATATATCTCAAAGCATGTAACACAGCATGCATATAACCATACCCCCATGGGACATGGTGGAGCCAAAACATGGCTAAACCGAGGACACAAAAGCTTACCTTACAAACTAACACCCAAAGCCAAGAGTCCATGGCTCAAAGTTCAAACACAGCAGATTCACAATCTGTTATGGACCAACAATATATCAATAACATGCACCGCAAGCATACAATATTAAGACAAAGCCTTTCCATTACGTTTTACGTCTTAAGGCTTCTCACCAAGCTATAAGCCCTTAATCATATGATTCTGACTTACATTAATTAATTACAGAAGTTCAACTTCCTCAAATTAGGGTCCACAAACCCATAGTTCAGTTTTGGATGAACAGTACGCTACTGTTCCTCGCAAACCCAGAATATCCGGATATTCCTTGGGGACATATCCGGATATCCAATATCCGGATATCTCATAGGCAATATCCGGATATCACTCTGGCAATTTCCGGATATCAATATCTGGATATCCATATCTGGATATCAATATCCGGATATTCCACGGCAAATATCCGGATATTTCGCGAAAGAATGAAGTTTCTGCATTTCGCGAAGATATCCTTCCAATGTTCCATTTTTAACACTTTCAAACGTTAAATCATGCATCTTTATACTGTTTTAGGGTCATATCACTGTTGGTTACTTGTTTAACTCATTAAACATGCAAAGACACCTCTTTTACTCAACAAAACACATGATCAAGGTTTGTACAACTCACCAAAGTCTAAAACAGAGGCAAAGGGTTGCTATTGGAGCTCATAACCAGCTCCCAAACTCTACTTGGAAGAGTGCACGAAAATGCACAACAAGGTGGTTCCTTTCTTCACAAAGATGACCACTTGGAGCTTCAACAACCAAGAACAAAGACCCAACACTCCAACCCACTAACTCAGCCCCCTCACAAGCTCAACACAGCCACCAACACTCAAAGAATGGTCCCTTTATCCTCACCAACTACACACCCAAGTGTTTCCCCAAGAGAGAGTGTGAAGAAATTCAAAGGAAAAGCTTCAAGGTTTGAAAACTCAAGAGAAGAAGGCCAAGGAACCAAGTTCTGGTCAACCACCTCAAAACCTCATGCTCAAAAATCTGTTTCCTAGAGTTGTGTGCCCTTAAAGGGAGTATTTATAGTCACTTACTCATTAAACATATAGTATTAGCTTTAATTGCTACGCTTAGCATTTTAATCCCAAACTTAGGATTCTTAACCTACTCAATTTTACAAGAATTATCATATTTTTCTTATAATTTTCGGAGCACTTTTCCGGTACGCGCTTTTCATAGCCAGTACCGGTTTCTGGCACCAGTTTTCATTATTTTGACTTGAAACTCGTTTTACAAGTCTTACATATTATTCTAGTAATTATCATGCACTTATTATAAATTTCCGGGATACTTTTTCGGTACGCATTTATACCGACTTGCAGAACCGGTATCTGCACTTTTCTTCCGAAAAGCGACTTTCAGCATTATTACTTACTTACTATAATTATTAAAGCCTCATAATAATTATTAGGGTCAATTATGAAATCATTTCCTATTTTCTCATAATTTATTAATTAACGGTGCGGGTTCTTACTTCACCCCACCTTTTTAGGATTTTGTCCTCAAAATCAGAATATACCTGTCTCGGAAGTCGGGATACTGCCGGAGAATCTCGTCCTCTCGCTCCCAGGTACACTCCTCAGGAGTTCTTCCTGACCATTGCACTTTGACTATCGGAATGATTTTGCTCTTCAGCTGCTTTTCGCCACGATCGAGAATCTTGAGTGGTCCGACGAGAGTTTTCAAGTTCTCCCGAACCTCCACATCATCCGGTTGCACCATGTGCGAAGGATCCGCTATATACTTGCGAAGTTGAGACACGTGAAATACGTCGTGGATGTTGGCTAGGTTCGCAGGCAAGGCAAGCCGGTAGACAACAGGTCCTACTTTACCAAGAATCTGGTATGACCCAATAAACCGCGGGCTCAGCTGCCTTACTCCTAGTGCCCGTCCAACACCGGTGACAGGTGAAAGTCTCACAAACGCGTGCTCACCCTCACTGAACTCCAGTGGACGATGCTTGACATTGTAGTAACTCTTCTGGCGATTCTGCGCCTGCTTCAGCTTTTCCCTGATCATCTGGATCTGCAGGGTGGTATCTTGGACAAAGTCCAAGCCAAACAACTCACGATCCCCAACCTCAGACCAGCAGGTAGGTGTACGACACCTCCTACCGTAGAGCACCTCGTAGGGTGCCATGCCCAGGCTAGTATGGAAACTGTTGTTATACAAAAACTCCACCAACGGAAGGTACCTATCCCATGCCGAGCCCTGCTCCAACGTGAAAGCGCGCAACAAGTCCTCCAAGGTCTGGATAGTCCGCTCAGTCTGTCCATCAGTCTGAGGGTGATAGGCTGTACTCAGTCTCAACTGAGTCCCAAAAGCTCCCTGCAGCGCCTCCCAGAACCGAGATGTGAACTTCGGGTCCCTATCACTGATGATACTCTCGGGCACCCCGTGAAGCCTCACGATCTCGCGAACATACAGTTTGGCCAACTGCTCAATAGAGAAGCTCACCTTCACTGGAAGAAAATGGGCAGACTTCGTCAGTCTGTCCACAATGACCCATATCGAGTCACAGCCAACCTGAGTCTTCAGCAATCCCACAACAAAGTCCATGGAAATGCTCTCCCATTTCCATTCCAGAATCTCGAGAGGTTGAAGTTTACCAGACGGCTTCTGGTGTTCAATCTTCACCTTCTTCCAGATCAAACACTTGGACACATACACAGCTATGTCCTTCTTCATTCCTGGCCACTAGAAATTCCTTTTCAGGTCTTGGTACATCTTTGTAGCACCAGGGTGAACAGTAAACTGTCCCTTACGGGCCTCCGCCATAACCTCTTCGGTCAAAGGACCTCGAGGAATCACAACACGCTTCGGAAACAACAGAAGTCCATCCTCATTCCAAGACACACCGTCTTGGTTCTTCACGTAGTCGAGACACTCTCTCTGCACTTGCGCCTCTTGGATCTTGTCCATAAGCTCATTCCTGACTCTCACAGTCTCCATCTCGAGAAGTGCACCCCCAAACAAGGTTGTCACCTTCAGATCTCGAAACTTCTCAATGAGGTCGAAGTCACCCATCGTCAAACTGGATAGACTCACGGATTTCCGACTCAAAGCATCAGCTACCACATTGGCCTTGCCAGGATAGTACTTCAACTCAAAGTTGTAGTCCTTCAGAAACTCCATCCATCTCCTCTGCCTCATCTTCAGCTCTTTCTGATCGAACAAATACTTCAAGATCTTGTGATCGCTGAACACCGCAAACTGCATGCCAAACAGGTAATGCCTCCAAATCTTGAAAGCAAACACAATCGCAGCCAACTCCAAATCATGAGTCGGGTAGTTCTCCTCATGAGGCTTCAACTGCCTCGAAGCAAAAGCAACAGCTCTACCAGACTGCATCAACACACAGCCTAGCCCCTTTCCAGAAGCATCACAGTAAAGCTCAAACTGCTCCTCAGGATCAGGAAGGATCAACACAGGTGAAGTAGTCAATCTCTCCTTCAACTCCTGAAAGCACGCCTCACAGTCGTGAGTCCACACAAATGGAGTCTCCTTTCAGGTAAGGCGAGTCAAAGGGAGAACCATCGTGGAGAAACCCTTGATGAACCTTCGATAGTAACCTGCCAAACCTAAGAAGCTCCTCACCTCTGTAACTGTCTTGGGCCTCTCCCAATCCAGCACGGCCTCAATCTTGTTGGGATCCACTGCAACTCCATCCGCTGAAATCACATGCCCAAGGAACTTATCTGATTTGAGCCAAAACTCACACTTAGAAGGCTTAGCATAAAGCTTTTTCTTCTTTCAGCACTTGCAGAACAATCCTCACATGCTCTGCATGCTCCTCCTCAGTCTTGGAGTAAATCAGAATGTCATCAATAAAGACGATCACAAACTGATCCAGATACGACTGGAAAATCTGGTTCATGTAACATGAATACTGCCGACGCATTGGTGAGTCCAAACAGGATCACCAAATACTCAAAGTGATCGTATCTCGAATGAAATGCGGTCTTAGGGACATCCTTCGGCTTCACCCGAATCTGATGGTATCCGGACCGGAGATCAATCTTGGAATACACGCAAGCACCCCTGAGCTAATCCAACAGATCATCAATCCAAGGAAGGGGATACTTGTTCTTGATCGTAACCTTGTTCAACTGCCTGTAGTCGGTGCACAATCGCATTGTCCCGTCCTTCTTCTTCATGAAGATGACCGTTGTTCCCCAAGGAGACACACTCGGCCGAATGAAATCTTTCGCTGAAAGATCCTCAATATGTTTCTTAAGCTCAGCCAGCTCCGGTGGCGACATCCGATATGGAGCTAATGAAATCGGCCCCACACCAGGCAACAAATCAATGGAGAACTCTATCTCCCGCTGTGGCGGAAACTCAGGAATCTCCTCAGGAAACACCTCGAGGAACTCCCCCACCACAGGAATGCCACTGATATCCTCCTGTGTCCCACTCACCAAACCTCCCAACATGACATAACCAAATTTCGCTGCTATCAAAGCCTTCTTAGCCTGCAGCAATGAAATATATGGCGAGGAACTAGCTGTGGAATCACACTGAGACATCACCACGCGCTTTGCACAGCAATCAATCAGTGCACAATTTCTAGACAACCAATCCATGCCCAAAATAATCTCCAAGTTGGCCATCGGCAACCCTATCAGATCTACCGAGAACTCACGGCCATCCCACTGGAACGCTACATCGCGATGTACAGTGTAGAATCACAAATTTCTCCGGTGGCGGTAGTCACCCGCAACGGTGGAGAAAGCACAGACATGGGCAACTCCAGCCCTAAAGTAATCGGGGTAGCAACAAACGAATGCGTAGCCCCAGAATCAAACAATGCATCAACAACAATACCACCAATAGACACAGTACCTCTATCAAGGTTCAGAGCGCGGTCCGACTGCTGCCTATCCAAGGTGTACACACGCCCAACAGAAGGTGGCACCGCAGGTGCCGAAGTAGAAGCCATCGAAACCATCTGCAAAGGAACTGCTTGAACAGCTGCAGCTTTCGCCGTCGACGACGGACAGTCTCTAGAGAAGTGGCCTTCCTTGCCACACTGGAAACAGATCAACTGACCCGAAGCACAACGACCAGCATGCTTCTTTCCGCACCCCGTACATCTCGGAGTGGAAGGAGGCCTGCAAAACTCCCCTGCTGTGAAGCAGTCCTCTTGAACTGACCAGGCGCCTGCCTAGTCGCCAACTATTTACCGTTGCCCTTCCAAGCAAACTTCCTGTCCTTCCATGAAGTAGGAGCAGGAGTGGAACTAACAGTCCCCTTGGTCTCGTCGACCTTGGCCCTCTTGGCCTTGCTCGCTATGCAGACATCCTCAATGTCCTTACGCTGCTGAACCAGTGTACCAAAATCCCTCGAAGCAGGTCCAGCAATATACTCAACAATCACCTCACTAAGTCCTCTGCGGAACTTAGCAGCCAAAAACATCGGAGTAGGAGGAACCATCCGGAAGTGCGCAAACTTCACAAGCTCATTGAACTTGGCCAGGTACTCGTCAGCAGTTATCGAGCCCTGAACCAATCTATCAAACTCCCCCTGCTTCCTTTCCTGCGCATCGTAGGGAAAGTATCTGCTCAAGAAGCATTCCTCAAAGAATGGCCACGTCAAAACACGACCCTGCATCTCATAAGCACGAAAGGTGTTCGTCCACCACTCATGGGCATCGCCCTCCAGCATGTAAGTCGAGAACATCAGCTTCTGTGGGTCTGTACACTGCATGACCCGAAATATCTTGTCCAGCGACTCCAGCCATCTCGCCGCAGCAATAGGATCCAAAGACCCTTCAAACACAGGTGGCTTATGCTTCCTGAAAGCATTCAGCCGGCGATCTATCACATCACGATCCTCAGCAGGCTCTACAAGAGTCTCCCTCGTCTCAGCGACATGAGCAGCACTGCCAATGTGACTCAGGCTCTCATCCTGAACACTAGGTGGAGGCGGAGGCGATGGTGGCGGTGGAAACTGACCTACAACAGGACCAACCCTCATCTCCTCCAACATGACTCTCATCATCGTCATGTTTTCCATCCTGTTCGCCTCGAGGACATCCTCAGTGGTCCTCCGGTTCGCTTCACGAACCTCCTCTGCGGCTATCCGATTCGCCTCGCAAACAGTATCCATCATTGCCGCGTTGGCCAATCTAGTGGCCTCCTGATCGGCTAACCTAGCCGCCTGCATCTCAGCCAATGCAGTCAGGATAGGATCGGATTGATCCTCAGAAGTCTATCGTGTTCTCCCGGACCTTACCATGACTTTGCACAAGTTACACAGATTATGAGTTGATCAGGCACACGCAATGTGATTACATATGCATTATCATAATAAAATTCGACGGAGTAAACACACAAGACAGACACAACCAAACATTCTAGCTATTGCAATACATACATGAGTTTCCCTCGAACCATTGCTCTGATACCATTAATGTAACACCCCGTATATATCTGGTAACTAGTTGATTACCCGTGCGATGCACGGAGAAAAAAAAATCGATTTGTTTGTCCCGTAAACGAATTAATAAGAAAATCGGTTTGTTCATAGACATAAACGTGTAACTTTTAAGGTAGGAACAAAAAAAGAATATAATAATTTAAACACAGTAAATTCCATGGTTGACAGCAAAATCTCCATTAAAAATATATAAATGTCATGTTGACAGCAATATAATAAGAAATATGCCCAACCGATACTCACAACAGTTGTAAAATATCGTCCTCCATGCACTATTGGTATTTGCTGCTGTTCGAAATGAATCATAAACAATATATAAACAATATTTGGAAAAAAAAAATTATTGAAGGGAATTATATAGTTCAGGCAGATGAATAATTCAGAATTACAATGAAAATCCTTTGACTCTGAAAAATGACAAGGGAATAATATACTGAATGTGCCTCGAATACTGAATCTGCATAACAATAAAAAATTAGCAGAAAAATAGGCATAACAACTAAAGGAAATCAACAAAGAAGATTAAAAAATATTTTCTAATAAAAAATTGAGATCTTACCTGATACCAAACAACAATGTTAGCTCTTTGTAGAAATAACCAAGTATACTACACTAATCTTTGAAATACTTCTTTGTAAACGATGTTAAAGGTAGTATTTGTAACGCAACCATTTTCATCAAGTATCAGCATCTTCAATCCATGTCTGCTCTTTACTCTAGATAGTGCCATATATAATTGCCCATGAGTGAAGACAGACCTAGGAAGATAAATGCCAACATGAGACAGCGACTGTCCTTGACTTTTGTTGATAGTCATCGCAAACGAAACTACCAAGGGGAATTGTCTTCTTTGGAAGTTTACTGGAAATGTATGACCCGATGGGCTGATCGTCATTCTAGGGATTAACACAGTATCTCCTATATTGTTTCTTGTAAGAACAATTGGCTAAACAACATGATTCCCCAACTTTGTAATAAGTAATCTCGTACCGTTGCATAAACCTCTTGATTGATCAATATTTCTCAATAGCATCACCGGTACTTTAACCTTCAAAGTTAATTTATGATAAGGAATCCCCGAACATGAGAATGTATTTAAGATATCAGGGGAGATTTCGTCATCCTCAAGAGATGAATTATCGTCTTGTTTCAAAACCTTATTTGAACTCAATAATGTCCTTTCTTCACCCGGAATCATAGCCATTAGGTGCTCGTTTAACATGGCAACATCGGACAATTTAGGAGTCAGAAGAGCACGTTCTTTAAAGAAAGTAGGATCTAATATATTATCCATCAGATTCGGGTAAACAAAATCAACAATATCTGAAAGTGGGTCTTCTGAACCTTTGATCAACAATTCATCTGGAATTGTTATAATAGATTCTCCATCAACATCATCCCCAAGATCACCATCTCCTATTTTAAGCAGCCACTCAGAAAATTCTTTTATTTCCAACAAATTATTAGTGCTACTTCCAGAATTGAGACGCATGTTCTTGGTCAAAGATAACAGATGACAATGGGACCATAGATAGGAAGAATTGATGGTTGCATGAACTATATCTTGTCTACTGCCATTTGGAATGACAGGTAATATTTGCCGAAAGTCACCTCCTAGAACGACAACTTTTCCACCAAAGGGCATATCAACACAGCTAAGAACATCTCTAAGTGTTCTATCCATATTTAAATTCAAAATTTTAAACCATTTCAAATTTTGAATTTCAGATCAGACGACCAATTCCAACATAAAATGCAATTAAAACACTTGATTATCCAATTAAAATTTCGAATTTCAAAATCATATTTATTAATTAATTATTCTTTTATATCTGCCACCACAAACGGTCATTTAATTATTCAATTTAAAAATTAAAATTCGATTTTTAAAAGAAATTCTTTTCCCACCATCCATATTTAAATTCAAAATTTTAAACCATTTAAAATTTCGAATTTCAGATCTGACGACCAATTCCAACATAAAAAGCAATTAAAACACCTGTTTATCTAATTTATTTTATCTGATAGAGTTTTCTTTTTATTGAATTTAAAATTTCGAATTTCAGATTGTTCAAAATAAATACATAATTTCGAAATTTAATTGATAAACCATTTAAAATTTCGAATTTCAGATGAGATGACCAATTCCAACATAAAAAGCAATTAAAACAGCTAATTTTTTTTGGATACCAATGTGATGGGCAGTGGGACATTCAACGCCTTGTCTGCAACTATTATTCGATTTAAAAATTAAAATTCAATTTTTCAAAGAGTTTTTTTTTCCCAATTTACCCAATAAAGAAAGTTTGTATATAACCAAATTATAGAATTAACCAGGGAGTGACACTTGGCAAAACTTTCCAGCAGTGAACTCTCCTTTATATATATAGATATAGATGTTATCATACTATCGTATTAAGCTGCGCTTAATAAAAAATGCGGAATATCTTTTTCTTTTCAATTATGAAGTCATTATCATTACCAACTTGCTTATTAACCAATTAATAAAACATCGCCTGTATGCAATTGCAATAAAACAGCTAACTGAAATACCTCATTAATTAAAACAACATAAAGTATGTCTCTAGTCATGGAACTACAACACGTAGACCGGACCAACTATCAGTTTATACAACTCAACTCAACAGTACTAATAACATAGTGGCATGGACAACTCCCATGCTCACCCAAATGAGGCAACAACGCCCAACATAAGTCTCAACATCAACAATATAATAATAATGATACGGAAAACATAAACAGCATCCAGCCCAGTCATGCTAGCAAATAAGCAGTAAAAATCATCAACTAAGCTCTGGCCTCCTGCCGTCAGAGGCATCAATCACCATACTACCTGAACCTGAAATAAGCATTCCCCAAACGTGGGGTGAGATCTCTAAACAAGAAATCTCAGTAAGACAAGGGGTCCTCAAGGATCTTCCACCCCAAGCTCACTTACATGTGCAATATAAGTTCAAAAGAAGTTTATCATCATCAGTTCTAAATCAGTGCAATGCAGCAGATAATCATGTCATGTGTGTCAATACTAATCTACTGGCCAGAGAAATGCAGGATGTACGTCTACAACCCCACAATAAGTACAAGACGCCGCTTGTATCCACCCCGGATCACCGTATTGTATGACGCCACATACTCAAGCTTACCGTCAAGATGGAACAACACATGCATATTAAAAGCCATTAACACATAAAGCTCAACAACAATTCATATATCTCAAAGCATGTAACACAGCATGCATATAACCATACCCCCATAGGACATGGTGGAACCAAAATATGGCTAAACTGAGGATACGAAAGCTTACCTTACAAGCTAACACCCAAAGCCAAGAGTCCACAGCTCAAAGTTCAAACACAGTAGATTCACAATCTATTATGGACCAACAATATATCAATAACATGCACCGCAAGCATACAATATTAAGACAACGCCTTTCCTTTACGTTTTACGTATTAAGGCTTCTCACCAAGCCATAAGCCCTTAATCATATGATTCTGACTTACATTAATTAATTGCAGAAGTTCAACTTCCTCAAACTAGGGTCCACAAACCCATAGATCAGTTCTAGATGAACAGTACGCTACTGTTCCTTGCAAACCCAGAATATCCGGATATTCCTCGGGGACATATCCGGATATCTAATATCCGGAGATCTCACAGGCAATATCCGGATATCCAATATCCGGATATCACTCTGGCAATATCCGGATATCCAGATCCCCATATCCGGATATCAATATCCGGATATCAATATCCGGATATTGCACGACAAATATCCAAATATTTCGCGACAGAATGCAGTTTTTGCATTTCGCGAAGATATCCTTCCAAGGTTCCATTTTTAACACTTTCAAACGTTAAATCATGCATCTTTATACTGTTTGAGGGTCATATCACTGTTGGTTACTTGTTTAACTCATTAAACATGCAAAGTCACCTCTTTTACTCAACAAAACACATGATCAAGGTTGGTATAACTCACCAAAGTCTAAAACAGAGGCAAAGGGTTGCTCTTGGAGCTCACAACCAGCTCCCAAACTCTGACTTAGAAGAGTGCACGAAAATGCACAACAAGGTGATTCCTTTCTTCACAAAGATGACCACTTGGAGCTTCAACAACCAAGAAAAAAGCCACAACACTCCAACCCACTAACTCAGCCCCCTCACAAGCTCAACACAGCCACCAACACTCAGAGAATGGTCCCTTTATCATCACCAACCACACACCCAAGTGTTTCCCCAAGATAGTGTGTGAAGAAATTCAAAGGAAAAGCTTCAAGGTTTGAAAACTCAAGAGAAGAAGGCCAAGGATGGTCAGCCACCTCAAAACCTCACGCTCAAAAATCTGTTTCCTAGGGTTGTGTGCCCTTAAATGGAGTATTTATAGTCACTTACTCATTAAACACACAGTATTAGCTTTAATTTCTACGCTTAGAATTTTAATCCCAAACTTAGGATTATTAACCTACTCAATTTTACAAGAATTATCATATTTTTCTTATAATTTTCGGAGCACTTTTTCGGTACGCGTTTTTCATAGCCAGTACCGGTTTCTGGCACCAGTTCTCATTATTTTGACTTGAAACTCGTTTTACAAGTCTTACATTTTATTCTAGTAATTATCATGCACTTATTATAAATTTCCAGTATACTTTTCGGTACGTATTTATACCGACTAGCAGAACCGGTATCTGCACTTTTCTTCCGAAGAGCGACTTTCAGCATTATTACTCACTTACTATAATTATTAAAGCCTCATAATAATTATTAGGGTCAATTATGGAATCATTTCCTATTTTCTCATTATTTATTAATTAAATTCCTTAATTAACGGTGCGGGTTCTTACATTATGGACCTGGGAAAGGCCCATGCCTACAAGAAGCCCAATCAGTATAAGCCCACAGGTAAGCCCTATAAATAGGAGCTAAAGATCACAGGTATGATTGATCTCTCTAACCCTATTTTACGCAACCACGACAGTGCACACACACACCCCCTCTGGCTAAGGCCATCGTATAAGTGTGTAGTGATTCGCTGTCCCCCAGATACCTAACTGATAGGTATCTAGAGAGAAAGCACTAGATCCAACATAAATCACCCGACCAACGGTCGGACATCTCTGCCTCAGGCAGAACATTGGCGCCGTCTGTGGGGAAATTTTTCCTACTATTACGTGATCAAAGGCCGCGATGGTGAGGACAACAAGAAGTGGGTTTCGGCAACCAGCAAGATCGAATTCCAGACACCAGCCTGTTTCTCAAATCAGGGAAGATCCTTTGGATCATCGGCGGATAGATACTGATGCAGTGTATGTTAGTGATGTGCACTCCGATTCGGCATCAACCTCAGCCATCAATCCGGACGCCCCATACGTGTAAGGCTTACAACCAATGGAGGAACAAGTGGCGGATGCTGTACAAGTACCAAATGGTGCAGTTGGTGTTCTCGGGTGACAGATCTGGCTGTTGCCGCGGTATTTCGGAGAATGGAAGAGATGGAGCGAAGGCACGGGCTTGAAAGGGAGGAAGGTTCCAGACAGATGCGAGAGTTGGAGGCTCGAGTAGGTCGAGCCACTAACCCGAATCCGGAACGAGCTATAACCCGGGGGCTTTTTGACCCTTATGACCCTTAATAAATAATTATTTACCAATTTGTCCTTCATTTGAAACTAATTCGAAAATTTAACCCCCCTCAAAAACATAACACCAATCTGCCCCTGTTTGACCGTTAACTACGAAGCCTACCCGGGTACACTCCTTCCTACCCGGGTATTTTTTGAAAAATTTTATCTACCCGGGTAAGTAGGGGTGTACCCGGGTATAGTTCTCGAATCTGGGAATTTATTTGAATTATTTACCCGGGTAGGGAGGAGTGTACCCGGGTACGATATTTCACTTGAAAGAAATTACATACCGATTTAATTCAGCATCAAGCTTCTGAAAACTTTGAACAGCGCATGCATCTCGAAAATCACAATTGCCCTTCTATGCAGATTTAACGTTAATATTGGAATTCGTTTCTTTTTAATTCGGGAACATGCTTGAGGATGGATGGCTGGCATTAAAACTGCACTAATTTAAAAGTAACATTTAATACTAATTAAGCGTAACATTGAATCTGATAAAAGTGACGTCAACTTAATACAAACCGCCACCGCCAACATCAATTGTAACGTTAATTTTATTGACGTTTCGTCTTGTAAAAGGGCGCTAGAAATAGTGTCTTTCTTATTTGCAAAACTAAAAAAGAAATAATGTCTTTCTCATTTATTCGCAACAAAATATTCGACGTCACCACCTAAAGTAATGTTTTTGTAACCCGATTATTGTGTTTTTTTTTCCATATAATTTGCTATCTTACATAGGGCTCTGTCATTGGTGAGATTTTTTATTATACTAAAGATAAATCCCACTCAAAGTGATTAGTGACGTTTGATTTTCAATTCACAAATATTATTATTTTCTGGTTCAACATCCTAAGAGTTTTTTTACCCATGGGGGCGCGCAATAAAAGATGCATATGTGGGAAACCAATGAATCGAGAGATATTTCATCGTAGTTCACCAGCAAATGAAGGGTTTGTTCAAGAAACGGCAACTTTTATTATTTCAGATGACCTTAAGGTGAAGCCTGATGATTTTCAAAACTCTGTTTGTCTACCTATAAATCTTGGATCCAAAGACTTCGATACAATCAAACTAGTAACTGTGAATGTCACTCAAAAAGAGGTATTTTTCCATGTTATATTTATATATATTTATGTTTTTACCCGGGTACACTCCTCCCTACCCGGGTAAATAATTCAAACAAATTCTCAGATTTAAGAACTATACCCGGGGTACATCCCTACCTACTCGGGTAGATAAAATTTTTCAAAAAATACCCGGGTAGGAAGGAGTGTACCCGGGTAGGCTTCGTGGTCAACGGTCAAACAGGGGCAGATTGGTGTTATGTTTTTGAGGGGGGTTAAATTTTCGAATTAGTTTCAAATGAAGGGCAAATTGGTAATTAATTACTTATTAAGGGTCATAAGGGTCAAAAAGCCATAACTCGGGTTATGAATGACCTGAGGATCACAAGCACCCAAGCGAACGCTGATAGAACCCGGACTCAAGCGAGAAACGCTGGGAACGACGAAGGCCGGCCTCAAGGAAGCATCCCCAATGTGGTTCGCAACCAAGTACCCGAGGTTCACGAAGGGCAACCAGAAAGGCTGAGAGAGAATCCCCAGTCTTCAGATGGGAGACGCCCATCCCGGAACTAGAACCCGAACGACGTGTCAGGGGTTTATAGGAGGAAGTATCACAGGGGACAATACAATCATAGCCCCTTCGTGGACGAGATCGTGGATGCACCATTTCTAGAAAACCTCAACTTATCTGAAATTTCAAAATATGATGGGACGCAAGACCCCCAAGTGCATTTGGATGCTTTTGATACGGCAATGTACATTAAGGGAATTGAAGAACCGCAAATAACCCGGCTATTTGCAACTACGCTGACGAGAGCAACTCAGACATGGTTTTTATCTCTACCGGCGGGATCCATTAGATCTTTTGAAGAATTCAGAGGTAGATTCTTGCTGAATTTTGCTACTAGCAAAAAACAGCTGAAGTCCGAGTTTGCACTGGGGAAAATAAAACAACAGCCTGGTGAAACTTTGCAAAAGTATTTAGACCGCTTCAAAATGGCCGCCTTACAAGTTTCCAGGTTATCTGAAAACATTCATCTACATTTAGTGATTGCCGGACTACACGGCTCCTCCAGGTTAGCTAAATCCGTGTACAAAGACCCAGTACGAACTCTAGTTGAGTTTACTACACGATCCAAGAAATATTTGGAGCTGGAACAAATGGAGATTGAAAATGCAGACCCAAGGCAACACCACGGTCACTGAACACCAGTGGCGGTTCTAAACCGTCGCTATAAAAAATGATTTATTTTTTTTCTAATAATTGATGGTGGTTTATATACATTCAGCGTCGCTTTTTTTCGTGTCAGTTGTTCTGACGATTTATGTGAATCGTCGCTAAATTATTTAACGTCACATTTCCTATATTGGTTTTCAATTGGCTACTGATTTTTTAATGGTGGTTTGAACCATTGCTAAATCCAAAATAAAATCAGTGCTAAATACCATTTTTGTTGTAGTGAACGCATGGATTTGGACACAACTTCTTGTTATAAATTCGTAAATAGATTTCAAATTGCTAGATTTTTGTATTTTCTTATTTAAATTATAATATATAATTATTTTACCTATTATGAAATCCCAAAAGAACAAAAAAAAAAAAAAAAAAAACCTTTTTCGAAACGTAGTCCTTCGGTACCTCGAAAAATAATAGTGGCCCAGAATTTTAGTCCAAAAAGACCTCTAGTGTGAATGGAATTTTTTTACATGACCAGTTTTTCTGGTTGATAACCCTTTTTGAATCGATTCATTTTCCCAAAATTTGAAATAATTTTTTGGGATTTTAGAGTTATACTTTCTCAAGCATAATTTGACAGGACGAAATCTCCTTTGATTGTACTATTTATGACAAAAAATTAATATTTATCTACCCACACTTTCACACCTATTACAGTACATCTTTTTTATTAACTAACAATCAATTTTTTTTAACTAATGATTTACTTATTATTAATCACTTAACAATTTATACTTTTTTTTTAGATACTGGTAAAAATTGAACGCATAACTTAATACAATCTACTCAAATCTCTTACTACTAGACTAATCCTAGTGACTTAATTTATACTTATTAAAATCTCCATCATAAATTCCTTGATTAAATAGATGCGATATTCATCAGCCAATGACAAGTACTATTAAGTATATGTGTATTTAGCATTACTTTTCGAAGCCATTAAAATTGATACAGTAATAAAAATTTTGGGTAATTTACATAAAATTATAAATTTGAACTTCAACAGTACCATTATGTAAAACAAGTGTAACTCTAAGTAATAGTGTTGTAGCACAATGAAGGAATATATTGTCCTCCTTTTGCCTTGTTAATTACAACCTACATCTTCATATGAGTAGACAATGTGCATGGTGCTTAATGTAAGAACAAATTGATTTGATTGAACCTCATAATTAGTTGTCCGAAGAAGATATCCACAAAAATAATTGAAAATGCAAAGGGTCGAGGTTGTGAGAAAATCATGGATCTTCCATAGCTTATCATGAATGTTAATATGAGACAGAGCATAACATCTGTTCAGAAAATAATTGGAGGATGATTTGTGTCCATACAATATGTATGTGGAGAGTTGATTTCTAGTTAAACAAAACTATTTTTTTTCCCCATGGAATGACAAGAAATAAATTAACATGTTTAGGATTTTGTCAGGGAAATCCACATGCAACGAATCCTTTACAACATGATAAGTTAGCCACGCATGCTACCTTTGGGTGCTGAAACACTGTCCACGTGTAGTTATGGCATCTTCAACCTACTCATGCCACGTATAGTACCCTTAGCTACTTTGTGGGATCAACGGTATCTTGGTCTCGCCTAATCAAGTTTTTGCATAGGTTATTACCATAAAAGCCAATAACACTATACCTTATCCACAACCATATTGAGTCAAAACATTTTTTTGGTTATTACAAAAAAAAAAACATTTTTTTGGCACTAGAATCAAATTAAGTGGAAAATAAATTTTCTCAGTGACTTTATGTAAGACTATTTAATTATTATTATTATTATTTTAATATAACCTTGAGGTATCTTCATTTAACCCCCTTCGATCATTCTCAGAGTACGGTTTTAAAAGCTACTCCATTGAAACAACGGTGCATTAGGCTACTCCACCGAAGGAAGGATGAGACTAATCCCTTATCGAGGAGAGATGCACATCCTTTGATCCCAAAGATTTTTCAAATATTTACTTGAGACAAAATTTGAACCTAAACCCCAAATAAACTTTGGGAGCTCCGTTATCAAACGAATATCCTTGGGGTTAGATTATTTAATTATTTATAGTTAAATCAATAATGATTCAAGATGAGAGAGAAGTGTTAGGATAGAAAGTGAAAAAAAAAAAAAAACATATCAACAAGACAACAACTAACAAGATCTAATCATATTAAATGAGATATGAGAAACCCATTTTATTTTTTTCGGAATTTACATATCAATTTAATTATGCAGCATTTACATATTTTAATTTTGAAAATATTTAATTTATTACAATTTTTTGTCTGCACGTACATACTATTTACATAGATATTGGTCATGCTAGATTCATTCCATATAAGGTCTATATACATGGGAAAAGAATCTCTAGGACAAAAGAAAAGGAAAAAGAAAATTGATTATCTTGGCGGGGGACAAATCACTTTGGCCCCACTTTCTTAACATGATTTGAACTCTCCATGGGTCTGAAATTTGCAACTTTAGATAAATATCTTGTTCCTCGGGGTTATCTTAACTGGTAATCCATGTTTGGGCACAGGAAAAGGACTATACTGTATTCCATCTTCGTTTCCCACAACATGCCACCTAAAACAACCATCAAAACAAGGATAAGTACAAATTTGACATAACCTGTTTGAAAAATTGACCCTTTTGGCAAAACATTGATTTTATAGTCCATAGTTTTCCACATCATCAGAATTGATGTCATAAAATATATATTTTTATCAATTCCTAAATAATGGGTTTTATAATTCTCATTCAACATGAGAATTATAATTTTCTTACACATCCTTCGATTTTCGTACTGACATGGATCTTATATATAATATTTTCTAACACATAAGTCCCACATGCTTTTTGTCTCTACAACATGAGAATTGAATTCTCATTCATTCAACATGAGAAAATCAAATCCCAATAACTAAATTTGACAAGAAAACTTATATTCTATATTATTTTTTCTTTGGTTTTATATGATTACACAATACCCCATTGACACAATGCATCTTGTCAATGAGATGGGACTAATGTAGGCATGGAATACTCTAACATTCTTCGACTAATCAGTAGTCACAGTGTGTCAAATGTAAGAGCAAAATGAATAGGTGGGTAAGGGTCACGTTCAAAATAATATCTGTGAAGAGGACAAGGTGAAATGTATGATGTGGTGTGCAATTGTGCAGAGCTACATGTGGTGTTGGGTAAAACTTGATTTCTTGAAATTTGACTGCTTAGAACATATATAGAATTTGTCTTGGTTTTTAGAGCAGGCAGTGGCAGCTATCCACATGTGTTCCTGTCATTTGATCAAGCTGGCAAATTGCGTGGACTAATTTTATTGTGATTCATGTTTCCAAAAAAAAAAATTATTGTGATTCACTTGGATATATAATGGGTTTTATAATTCTCATTTAACATGAGAATTATAATTTTCCTATACACCCTTCGATTTTCGTGCTGACATGAGTCCTACATATAATTTTTTCTAACACATGAGTCCCACATATTTTTTATCTCTATAACATGAGATTTTAATTCTCCTTCAACATGAGAATCATAAAACCCATATATAAATAGAAATGTATTCTTTCATGCATGAAGTCTAAGAATGATTTTAAATATTTGATGCATATTCTCATACAAGATCTTTTTTGGTTGGAAGACAATAAGGACATGCAATATGTATATGTTCATTTTATTTTTGTGATAATTATTCCTATTGTTTGCTATGAAAGTTTGCATAATATCATATTAAAAACTAACTTTCGAGGGGCATAAGTACCGTAATCCTTGGACCCGCATCCGAACTCTGGATTAGTCCTATAGGCGGCTCAAAGAGTCAAACCCGTGGGGATACTGGGGGTTCTGATTCGCCTCAAAGAGGTAATTAGGATCAGTTTCAAAAAAAAAACTAACTTTCTTAAAAAAGTTATGATAACGAGTGTCTTAATTAATTTGTTAAAGAATTGAAAAATAAAATATATCTAATAAAAATACAGTATTCAATATATTAAAACCTAAGAAGTTTTTTTTGTTTACCAAAAAAAAAAAAAAACCTAAGAAGTTTTACTTTTTTATTTAATTCTTTTTAATTTTAAATACTTAAAAAGTTGTCTAAAAGTTAATAAAATGGATAGTTGGTTATATACACAAACTCATATTAAAGACTAACTTCTCTAAAATTCAAACTATTAGGTTCAAGCATGTTCAAAACTAAATTTTCTGAAAGTTTAAAGGTTTGAGATGGACTCGAGAAATTATTTTTTATCTCTTAACAATTTCCTATTACCAAATCTAATATTCGATGAATATGAAGCCTAATATTGTAACTTAGAAAACTTCTTGCTCAGTTTGTTTATTGTTGGGATCATTCTTAACGTCTACAGTACCGTGAAGTTTTGAGTAATTCTGGACCAAGTTTGCTTGTGTAACTAAAGGACAATTAAACTTGATTGGCCAAGATAGTAATAGGGATCAGTCTACAGTCACACTCAATGATTAAGTGGCTACAGGAAGAGGAGGCTTTTCTTTTTTGAGTAAACCCTTTTTATTTCTTTGAAATAATATAAGTGTTATTATTTTAATTTTTAAAAAAATTATACATTAATTTAGCTTTTTAAAAAAAAAAAAAAATTAAAATGGTTCCTTCAGTTGCTCACTACAAGACTAATTAACTATATTAATACAATTTTGTGTGGTTAAGGACTAAATTAATATAAATATTGTAGGATTAAGAGATTAAATTGATGATTAATGTCAATTTTTTTTATAGATTACATTGACATCACATTTTATAGTAAGAAACTATATATATTAATAATAAAACTATGAAGAAAACTAAAGTAATGGTTATTATTATATCTTTAATTACATTACTAAATATAAAATATAGCTTTTTTTTTTAAATATAGTTTATGAATTTGTTTGATATAGTCATTAATATCTTAGTCATAGCTTTTTTATATGAGACAAAATGATTTCAAAAACTCAAAATTATAATAGAATTACTGTTGTATTTATACACACACACTTTTTGCATTTTAAATTGTGTTTATAATTGAAGATTAATTTCTAACTCTTGAATCCATATTTATATTTAGCAAGACCCTCCATTTATAGAATGTAGTATGACAACTTAGCAAATTACAAGTGAAATAGTATTATGAATACGTTAGGCGACAATACCATGCATGTTTTCCACGTATACGTATGAAATACATGATTATTGATAAGATCCTACTCACTTGTTCACTAGCTATAATGTATTGAAATATACATATTCTAAAAAAGAACCCTATGTTCATTATACTTCATGAAGGACCACTTCCACATCTTAAGGAACACCCCCACTAAATAGGACCACCATTATCAATCAATCTTCTAATGGTCAATTGAGAGATCTTGAGTAGCAAACAAACTAGTTTTGCAAAAAGTTCATGCAAGATGCATACTATTCTTATTGTAATAATAGAATCATGCCTACTATAGTTCTTGTTTGTGAGTTGCGACAACTATTTATCTTAGCATTAGTTTGCTATAATGAACTTAGTGACTATAATATCACGGGAGGGGTTATATTGAGAAATTTTTTTCTTACAAACTTACAAACTATACTAAGTCTGACTAGTCGGACTTAGTGTCGTTTCTAAGTTTGTAAGAAAAAAAATTTGTCAATATAACCCCCCTCTAATATCACATAGATAAATATTATGTACCTGTAAGAAACTGTGAGGTGGTGGAGAAGGACAAGAACCTCAAGCTTAGCTAGCTCACTACCAGGACAAGAGTGGATTCCATTTCCAAATGGCATGTATGTGTTTGGTCTTGGTGGCACCTTGCATCATCACATAAAACTAAGTCAACACCATATCTCTTTTAACACCTCTTGTTTAATATCTTATATATAGTACTATATATATAACTGGTATTGTTGAACACAAAGGATAGAGAAATTAATATTATTCTACTAGCCTACAAATTTAGATCACATGCTCTGATACTAGCAAGATTGAAAAAACACAGAATCATCTAAATGTGGTAAGATTCAAATTGGAATGAAAGGGACTTTACCACAGGATAATCTAACCATTTATAACCTTATGTTTCTGACATAAAAGATAAAATATAACCGTTGGTCCTGAAATCTTCTAGTTACATGGATTGTTATTATTATTTTTTATTCATTTACATTTTGTGTACACGTACGTATCTATGGAGTTAGATTAAGGGATATTTAACCTCAAATCTTGAAGGGTCGAACTTCTCTGGTTGAGGGAAGAAATCAGCAGAATGATGAATGCTTCTAAAGAGTGGAAGGACCTTCCAACCTTTAGGAATAGTGTAACCTTCAAGCTCAACATCTCTTACTGCTTCTCTGAATGTGAATGACAGTATGCTTGCGCTTCTTAATGTTTCTTGGATAACCTGAACTCATTTTAATTGCATCATATCTCAACCATGAGTAGTTCAAGTTTTCATAACGATACTTCACCACAAAGAAAAAAGGAAAAAAAACATGTACATGTCCAATATTTCATTCACCAAAGATATACCTTTATATCGTATTAATTAAAAGTAAATACATTTTTCGTTCTTCATCAAATTTTATGATACCCGTTTTAGTCCCTAACAAATAAAAAGGCTATTCGTGGTTTTTAAGAAATTCAAAGTAGACTCATTTTAGTCCTTTTCAGAGATTAATGTGGATCTTTTTTGAATTTGTGAGGGACTACAATTTCAACTAAATGAGTCCATTTTAAATTTTTTAGGAACCACGTATAACCTTTTTATTTGCTAGAGACTAAAGCGGGCATCGTGAAATTTGTTAAGGAACAAAAAGAATATTTACTCGTTATTTCATTTCTCTATTTATAATAACATCAAATTGGTCAATTTCAATTAATGCTTTCAAAGCAATTTTTTAGTGGAAAAAATTGATGACATTATTTTTTCATTTGAAAACTAAATTGATGTTGACTAAAACCAACTTATATATTATATATTTTTAAAAACAAAAACTTATACATATAACAAAATGAAAGAAATTAAGTAATAGTTAATTAATATACCCGTGTAGTGAGTGGCATATGCCTAGTATCATCCCATGAAAGTCCACGATTTTCCATAGCTAATTTGCTTTTGATTCCTTCATGTTCTCTCTGCAACAATTGCAATTTACAGGGAACATTAAGAAACAAAATCAGGAGTAGGAGAAAAATTCAAGAAAGAGAGAGAGAGAGAGAGATTGTATAACTGTCACAGCTTCCAAGGCATTGAAATTGTCGTGCAAGTACTTTAGAACCCATGTTAGAGCACTTGCTGTGGTATCATGTGCAGCAAAGATTACACCAATGAGATTATCAGCAACTTGAGAATCATTGAGTTGGTATATCTTGTGACCTCTGGCTTGTAACAGAACTCCCAACAACCCTCCACCATAGTTCCTGCTTTCTTTTCTTCTTTGTATTAACCTCCTTATTGTCTCATTCAGAACCTTCCTTGCCTTCATTTATATTTTTAACCAATAAATGAATAACTAAGAAAGCAATGTCTTATCAAAATAAATCTTTTAAAGCACATAAGTATATATAGTTGAACATAATTAATTATATGTCCTAATTAATTAAACATATATAATTGCACAAACTATATAAATTGAAATATATATATATATATATATATATATATATAATGTATAAAAAAAAAAAAAGAAATATATATATATTACCTTCATTGCTTTCCAATAGGAAGTTCCAGGAAGATGTAAAGGGTAAGAGTTGTAGCCCTTCTCCAAGCAACAATACATGTCTCTGATTTCTTCCATTTCAAAATCCTTTATTTCACCAAAGGCTGAGATTGCAGCTACTTCAAAAGCATACTAAGGGAAGAAAATTTCTTGAGATTCTTGATGTTTAATGAGTCAAATAAATATAATAATAGTTTGTATGAGTATAGCTGCTACATATGTAATGTGATATAAACATACCTTCTTCATCTCTTGCAAGGTATTGATGGTTCTGTTGGCCCAAGTTGGAACCATTTTCTGAACAATTTGGTCTATCTCAGAGACTGAATTCTTAATTCTAGAGGGTAAAAATGTGGCTTGAACTAACTTCTTGAGCATGGAGTGATAAGCACCTTGTTGAAAGAACACAGCCTCTGGTCCTATAATCCTCTCTTTGCTTGGAGGGTATGTTGGCTTGAAAAGATGTGCTTGTGTCACAAGCACAATTCTAGCTGCTTCGGGGCTTGATATCATTACACAAGGACAACCAAGTATGTGTGTCTTGAATATATCTCCATACCTTGGTATATAAATCATATATGACACATCAAAACAATAACAATAAAAAATTCAAGTATATATATACATAACATAACATAACATAATTTGATGTGCTTTTGTGCATGAGAATATGTATATATTTTTATACCGTTTTTGTCTATTGGAGAAGAAGGAATTTGGGTTTTCAGAGTAGAGGTTGAGGGTTTCTCCAAGGTAAGGCCAACCCATGGAACCAGGAGGTAAACGTTTGTCCTTGTGGTGGTGACACCATTGGAGGAAAGGAATAAGGAGAAGAAACAAAGAAGAGAAAAGCAATGATATGATTATGATGATGATGAGAAGGGGATTAAGCAATTGATTAGAAAAGTAAGAACAAAGAGATGGTGATGTGAAAAGTTGCATGGTTTTGTACACAAAAATAAGAGAATAAAAGAGGAAGTGGTGGTGGAAGCGAATAATGAAGATAGTGATATATAGTTGAAAAAGGGGGTGTCGGTGTGTGAGGAAGATGGAGGTGGTGTTTATAAAGTGGCAGGTTGGGGTTGGGACAGGCGTCACCACCGTTATGGAAACACCTTCAACTTCAACTTCAACTAGTCTTTTCTAGCTAGTGCCACATTTTTTTTCAATGTTAACAATATTTTTCTAATATTTTTTATTTTTTTATCCAATTGGTTTAATATTTATTTTTTTTAAACAATTAAACCGACTTCCAAGTTAATTAAATTCAAATTGAGCTCAATCGGACAGATATTCCAAGACTCTCAAACTCAAGATTTTAATTAAAATGAGTAAAAATAGAGTGAGATTGCATATCACCATTATTAAATAACTTGCCTATTTTTATTCATACAATTCTCATTGATCTATATTTATCCCACATGGGATATAAGCCTCAATATATGAAAGGTCCAAAAAGCCCAACAACTAAGATTTCACGGTTAAGGAACGCAGTCCGCGTATATGATATCACACAAGTACATTGACAAACGACATTAGGAGTCCAGTCTTTTACGAGGTATAGTTTTCTAAGTTAAAATTGATAAGCCTATGGTAGTGTTATAGCTAGCTGTGATTGATTGAGTGCTTATAATACCCTTAAGCATTGAGTGTTGAGTGGACATTATTTATCTATGTGAGGGGTAATTAATGTAGACTTGTATCTTTAAAAAGCTGATGACATTGTTGGGAGTTTATGATATTGGGTCAGGCATGCATGACATATTGTGTCTGAGAGTGTCTATGGATTGTTATGTTGGATTAATTGAATATGTCATGGATTGAGTCTTATACATTGCTGGGGAGAGCAACGTTTAAATCTGGGAATGGTTTGATGTGCCTCTGGGAGGTGTAGTTTTCTAAGTTAAAATTGATAAGAATTGAGTCATAAAAGAAAAATTTATATACATATTTGCTTATTATATTGATTCTTTCTATGTCAATAATATTTCTCACCTATTGGTTGTGTTTCAATAGGTAGAAGAAGTGAAAACTACAAAAATGTAAAAAGCTACTCGATGCAACTCCACACAGGTGATCCTCAGTATAAATTCCAGCAACATGGCGTGAAATGGCTCGACACTGGCGCCAACCCGCGCCAGTTTACGAACTGTGCAGCAGACTCTTGGAAGTGGCGCCAACTGGCGCCGGTTTTTAGAGAATCACATTTTTTGGCAGAGAAGCGGCGCCCAGTGGCGCCACAATGGCGCCAATATTCGAACTTTACACAGTGTTTTTTGAATGGCGCCAACTGGCGCCAGTTTTGTGGGAATTGGCGAATTTTGGTAGTGGCGCCACCCCGGCGCCAACTGGCGCCGGTTTGCGGGAAAGATGCACCGTGCTGTACGAGGGTATTTTTGGAAGAAGGAAAAGAGGAGTATAAATATGATGCCTTTTACAGAATTAAGGGGAATCATATTCCGAAGACCAGAGACGACGGTTGTGCTCAGAGAGAGTTTATTATTCTTCGTCTTCTCATTTATCAAGTATGTTGAATATTAAATTTTTAGCCATGATAATGGTTGGCTAGTTCTTTTTATTGTAGTTAGGGTCACAAACCTTATGTGAACCCTTGTTACGACGGATTAGTTTACATTTACTCGTTTATATAAATTATCTTTATTTCTTCCCTGTGCGTATTTTATATTTTCTTTATTAGAACTGATCAATCTAATAGTTGATAATTTGAGGGTTAGAACTCTAGATAGGAATATTGGGGTTTTGACCTTGAAAGGGGGTAGGATAACAATTTATATGCATGCTAGGAATATATGTATACTTAATTGCAGATGCTTAAATTATTGAGTTCATTGTTTAATGCCATGAGGAACATTGCAAGGAATTGGGGTTAAAGGGTTAACCTTGCAAGGAATCGGAGGTTAACTATTAAATATTTTTAGATAATAATTTATCTGAGTAATTATATAAATAAGTATTGTAAATCAATCCAAAGTAAGAAGTGGGAATCATTCAGTGAATGTACTCTAGCTATAATGCTTTCTCATATTTACAAAAATCAATCTCTGTTCTTTTTCCCATAAACAAAAAGCCAAAAATAAGTCTTTTCTTTTAAAGTTCTTATTTTTACTCAAACCGACAATATTTGTCACAACCTTTTTGAATCCTTCCATTCTAAAAGCACACGATTATTTGATATTCGAGCCCAATCCCTGTGGAGACGATACTTTTCTTATTACTGAATTACTTGTGTGATCGGTATACTTGTCGGTGAGCAACAAGTTTTTGGCGTCGTTGCCGGGGATTGGCGTTTCTTATATCATATAATCTTGATCTTTAAGATTGGATTTTGTTATTATTTTTATTTTTATTTTTTTGTGATATTTGAACAGTGCTACTAATCTCTTTTCTGAGTTGTATGCGAGGTAAAATTCCAGAATTTCCACTTGATTTGGAGATTACAAGGACTGAAAAAAGATACAGAAAACTTGCTTAGAAGAAGCTTGCATTCAACGAGTTAGGAATTCTGTCTGAAGAAGCACAAATCATGGCAACAAATAATGATGCAGATAATTCATTCATGGATTCCATTCTCACTCCATCTTTCAACAGGCCCAACTCGAGCATTATTCAGCCTAATGTTGCAAACAACAACTGGGAGCTCAAATCTTTCCATATTCAATTGGTGGAGAGGGCTTAGTTTGGAGGAGAGGAGAGTGAAGATCCTCACCGATTTATTGACAGATTCTTGAGGATCTGTGACTCAACCAAACACCCTCAGGTGTCGAATGATGCAATCCGGTTGAGGTTGTTCCTTTTTTCTCTTAAGGGAAAGGCTCTTAGTTGGTTGGAAAGGCAGCCTACAGCAAGCATTTCTACATGGGATGATTTGTCTCAGAAGTTCTTTATTGAGTTCTTCTCGATGGAGAGGTACAACCAGATGGTGAATGATATCACCAATTTCACTCAATCTGAGGGTGAATCAATATGTGCAGCATGGAACCGGTTCAAGGATTTAATGAGGAGGTGTCCTCATTATAACTTGACTGCTGGTAATCAGGTTAGAATCTTCTTCAATGGTTGCAAACCTGAGGTGAGGATGGTGTTGAATGGTGCAGTAGGTGGCACGATCAAATCCCTAAGAGAAAATGAGACTCTTGAGTTGATCGAAAGGATGGCTGCGAATGAGAATGAAGGCTTGTCATCCAAGCCTAAGAGAGGTATCCTTCAGCTGGAAGGTAATGATGTGGTGCTGGCTGAAAACAAATTGTTATGTTAGCATATAGCAAACTTGACCTCAAGGCTTGACAAGATGCAGCTTGCTGGTGTTCAGGCTCAAACTGTTGCTGCTGTATGTGAATATTGCCAGGGCAACCATGAATCTAATGAATGTTCTTCTTTGTTGGCTTCGGATTCACCTCAAAAAATGCAAGTGAATGACATTTGGTATGATCAGAGACCTCAGTAGCAAAATGTTCAAAAAGGTCAAAATTTTGCTGCTGGAGGTAGTAATTATCAACGAAAGATTCAAGGCACAGGTCTTGATTTCAATTCAAACAACTACTTGCAGCCTCCACCAATCCAAACCAAGGAACCTTCTGATTTGGAGAGGTTAGTTGGACAAATGACTCAACATTCTAGTGCTTTCATGGAAGAGACTAGGGCCAATATCAAAAATACAAATGCATCTATCAGAAATTTGGAGAATCAGATTGGCCAACTGGCTAAGAAAATTGCTGATAGACCTCCAGGTACCATCCCTAGCAACATAGTTACTAATCTGAGAGAAGATTGTATGGTCATCACAACCAGAAGTGGTAAAGTACTGCCATCTCTGGAGGTTGAAGAGAAGCTGGATCCTGCAGGAAAACCTGAAAAAGAAATTAAGAAACCTGTTGAAGTGGTAAAGCCAGCTGAAAAAGAAAAAGCAAAAAAGAAGCATGAGTTGAAACCTGAGTACATGAGAGCCATGACACCTTATCCAGAAAGATTCAAGAAAGTTTCCCAGAAGCAACATTATGAAAGGTTCATGGATATATTCAGAAAGCTTCACATTAATATTCCATTTGTTGAAGCCTTGGCTAATATGCCCAATTATGCCAAGTTTATTAAGGACCTTTTGTCAAGAAATCACAAGTTGCAGGAATGCCAAACGATGACACTCACTGAGGAGTGTAGTGCTATTATTCCAAAGAAGTTTCCGCCTAAGCGTAATGATCCAGGGAGCTTCAACATCCCAATTGCTATTAGTAATACTGATGTCGGCAAAGCCTTGTGTGATCTTGGGGCAAGTATAAATCTGATGCCCTTGTCCATGTATAAATCGTTGGGGATATCTGAGCTTAAACCTACTGTGGTTTCCTTGCAACTCGCTGAAAAATCTTTAAGGAAACCTAGTGGTATAATTGAAGATGTTCTTGTGAAAGTGGACAAGTTCATCTTTCCGGCAGATTTTGTAGTGTTGGACATGGAAGGGGGAACTGAGATGCCTCTTTTGCTGGGTAGACCTTTCTTGGCCACTCCTCGGGCTATATTGATGTTGAAAATGGAAAGCTTGAGTTAAGGATGAATGATGAGACAATTACCATCAACGTCTTTGATTCTATGAAACAATCTTCTGACAAAGGCGATTGTTTTAAACTTGATATTTTAGAGCAAGTGGGGAAAGAAGAAAAATCTTCTAGTCAAGAGATTGATGAAGAACTTGAGGCGCATGAGAGTGTACCTGTTAAGGAAGGAAAGAATGTAGCATTTGAAGTTCTTGAGGAAAAGAATGATTCTGACAAAGAAGATGGTGCCCCAAAAATAGAGTTGAAGGAGCTTCTTGAAACTCTGCAATATACCTTCTTGGGTAATAAGGAGGCGGTAATTGAAGTATTGAAGGAACATGGGACTGCCATAGGGTGGTCTGTTTCTGATTTGAAGGATAAAGATCCCTCTTCCCGTACCCACAAAATTCTTAATAAGGATGGTGACAAAAATGTGAGGAAACCTCAAGGGAGGCATCATCCTAAAATGAAGAAGGTAATGAGAAAGGAAGTGGTGAAACTCTTTAATACTGGTTGGAGGATGTGTGCGGACCACCGAAGGTTGAAGGCCACAAAAAAGAGAATCTTTGAGAAGAGACACCGAGACTCTATCTCTCAGAGAAAAAATACTTCAAAGAGTTCTTCACATGGATTCACGGTTGGAATCAAATCTGGGAATGGTGGTCTCATGCACCAAGGCATTCAGTACCACCAGATCCTCCATTTGCTGAGTCATCCCTTGCTGCTGAGGGGGATGACATGGAGGATTGATTAAATCTCCTTGCTGACGAAGATTTAGTGTATATTAGTTTATTTTTCTTTTTAGTACTTTGCTGTTTTAAGTTGGTATATTTCCCAAACATTCTGATGCTTTATTGTTCGCATTATAGTTTATCCTATATGTCACAGTTTGTTCCACGGTGCAGGTTTATCATCCATCTTTTGGTTTGATTATTGCTGGGGACATCAATTCTTTAAATATGGGAATGGTAGGCTTTAGGAAAGCATTTTGGAACTGCAGTTCTTTTATCAGGGGAGATATTCTAAACTCTTTTAATTTTTCTTAGTTATATTAGTTAGTTATTTTGTGTTGCTCTTTATTATCTAATATATATATATATATATATATATATATTGATATGTTTTTCAAGCAATTCTCAGGTTTAAATGTGCTTATCTAGTTAATGTGCTTGACTGAATTTTTGGAAGTATGTTGTATCACACTCTGGCATAACATTGCATAGGTATAATTGGATTACATGATTTCTCGTTTGTCTGAACTAATGTTGTGAAATTCTAATAATGTCTGAGGTTAATTTTCTTGAGTCTATATTGATACCATAGTTGTGAGGTTTGAGCTTAAACACTGAATTTTCTTGTTGAGAGACCTCACTGTTGTAATACTCTAGAACTTGATCTGTTTCTCTGTTACGCATGCATTGGTTGATATGATAAAGGCATTTTGTTCTTGTTAGCTTATGGCCAAAATAGCCCACATGTATGAATTTTTCCATTGCTAGCCCCTTGAGCCTGAACTTATTTTGTTGACAAATGACATGTGGCCTGATTGATGGCTTAGCTTATATCCAAGTGAATTACCTTAATTAAGATTGAATTACTGATGTGTTGAAAACAAAACAAAGAAATTGAGGTAAGCTCCACAAAGGTCAAGTAATTGGGGGATGTAAATTTTATCTGTGCCCTTGAAACAAAGGGAGAAGAAAAAAAAGAAAAAGAAAAAAAAAGGTGAATGTGAATAAAAGGTGGCTGAAAGGAATTAATTCTTGAAATTCTGTGAAAATGTTAGTGGAGCAAAACCATTGAGTTGAATGTGTTAAAGTGAAATAATATCAGTTTTTCAATCTCATTGTTGTTTGAGCTACTATCCATATTTTCCTACCCCTTCAACCCGGCCAAGTTACAACCTGTGAAGTCCTTTTGATCAATTGACGCATGTGTTTGATTCTTCATATTTTAAGAATTTTTGAGAATATGATCAAGCCTATGGTAGTGTTATAGCTGTGATTGATTGAGTGCTCATGATACCCTTAAACATTGAGTGTTGAGTGGACATTATTTATCTGTGTGAGGGGTAATCAATGTAGACTTGTATCTTTAAAAAGCTGATGACATTATTGGGAGTTTATGATATTGGGTCAGGCATGCATGGCATATTGTGTCTGAGAGTGTCTATGGATTGTTATGTTGGATTAATTCAATATGTCATGGATTGAGTCTTGTACATTGCTGGGGACAGCAACGTTTAAATCTGGGAATGGTTTGATGTGCCTCTGGCAGGTGTGGTTTTCTAAGTTAAAATTGATAAGAATTGAGTCATAAAAGAGCAACTTATATACATATTTGCTTATTATATTGATTCTTTCTATGTCAATAATATTTCTCACCTATTGGTTGTGTTTCTATAGGTAGAAGGAGTGAAAACTACAAAAGTGTAAAAAGCTACTTGATGCAACTCCACACGGGTAATCCTCAGTACAAATTCCAACAACATGGCGCGGAATGGCTCCACACTGGTGCCAACCCGCGCCAATTTACGAACTGTGCAGCGGACTCTTGAAAGTGGCGCCAACTGGCGCCGATTTTTGGAGAATCACATTTTTTGGCAGAGAAGCGGCGCCCAGTGGCGCCACAATGGCGCCAACTGGCGCCAATATCCGAACTTTACACGGTGCTTTTTGAACGGCGCCAACTGGCGCCAGTTTTGTGGGAATTGGCAATTTTTTGCAGTGGCACGGCGCCTAGTGGCGCCACCCCGGCGCCAACTGGCGCCGGTTTGTGGGAAAGATGCACCGTGCTGTCCGATGGTATTTTTGGAAGCAAGAAAATAGGCGTATAAATATGATGCCTTTTACAGAATTAAGGGGAATCCTATTCCGAAGACCAGAGACGACGGTTGTTCTCCAAGAGAGTTTATTGTTCTTCCATTCTTCCTTTTTTCATTTATCAAGTATGTTGAATATTAATTTTTTAGCCATGATAATGGTTGTCTAGTTCATTTTATTATAGTTAGGGTCACAAACCTTATGTGAACCCTTGTTACGACGGATTGGTTTACATTTACTCGTTTATATAAATTATCTTTATTTCTACCTTATGCGTATTTTATATTTTCTTTATTAGAACTGATCTATCTAATAGTTGATGATAATTTGAGGGTTAGAACTCTAGATAGGAATATTGGGATTTTGACCTTGAAAGGGGGTAGGATAACAATTTATATGCATGCTAAGAATAGATGTATATTTAATTGCAGATGCTTAAATTATTGAGTTCATTGCTTAATGACATGAGGAACATTGCAAGGAATTGGGGTTAAAGGGTTAACCTTGCAAGGAATTGGGGGTTAACTATTAAATATTTTTAGATAATAATTTATCTGAGTAATTATATAAATAAGTATTGTAAATCAATCCAAAGTAAGAAGTGAGAATCATTCGGTGAGTGTACTCTAGCTACAATGCTTTCTCATATTTACAAAAATCAATCTCTGTTCTTTTTCTCAAAAACAAAAAGCCAAAAATAAGTCTTTTCTTTTAAAGTTCTCATTTTTACTCAAACCGACAATATTCGTCACAACCTTTTTGAATCCTTCCATTCTAAAAGCACATGATTATTTGATATTCGAGCCCAATCCCTGTGGAGACGATACTTTTCTTATCACTATATTACTTGTGCGATCGGTATACTTGCCGGTGAGCATCAACAACTACATAACATCAGCAACTCATTCCACCTTAATAGTCAATGGCTAAGGGAAAAAAACTTAATTCCAATTACACCTCTAAGGCATAACCCACAAAAAATTAAATAACCTGCAAAAACCACTTCTGCAAACCAATGAGATTAAATATTGTCATGCTAAAGTGGCATAATCTAACACCCCGTGTATACCCGGTTTGTTATCATATCATCGTATTAAGCTGCGCTTAATTAAAATGCGAAATTAACATTTTACTTTGAATTATGACGTCATTATTAATTACCAAGTTGATTACTTAATTCTTATTCAAAACATTGCTTGTATGTAATCGCAAATAGACAGCTAACTACACTGAAAAACCTCATAATATAAACATGTGTGTATCTAAATCACGGAACTACAACACGTAGTCCGGACCATATCCTGATACAATTATACAAATCAATTCTAAAATAAGACATAGTCAATCAATGTGGCATGGACAACCCTCATGCTCACCAAATAAGGCAACAAAGCCCAACAGAGTCTCAGCAACAAAAACATAATAATAAATATAGAACATGTCAGAATCCAAGCATAACAGTATAAACAGTAAGCATATCACATCAACTTCGACCTCTTGCCGCCCGAGGTCTCAACCCCCGAGTTACCTGAACCTGAAAATGTGCCCCAAACGTGGGGTGAGATCTCTAAAAAGAAATCTCAGTAAGACAAGGGGTCCTCAAGGATCTCTTCACCCCAAGCTCACTTATATGTGCAATATAAGTTCTAAAAATAGAAAAACAATATAATTTCCAAAATCAGTGCAATGCAGCAGATAATCATGTCATGTGTGTCAAATATCCTACTGGCCAGAGAAATGCAGGATTTATATACGCCTATTACCTACAATCAGTGCAAGACACCACTTGCACCCACCCACAGAGTCACCCTATTTTATGTCTCCACATACTTAGGCTTACCGTCTAGGTGGAACAACACATGCATATCATAAGGCACTTGCACATAACAGCTCAATAGCATTTCAAATATTCAAAGATGAAAACACATCATGCATATAAACTATTCCCCTATAGGGTATGGTGGAACCAACAATGGCTAAACCGAGGACACGAAAGCTTACCTCTTAAGTAATCAATCCAAACCAAGTCCACACTAGCGCAATGTCACCAAATAGCACAATCACAGTCTGTTTATACAATAAATAATCATTAATATTCATTGTCCAAAGTTCCATTAAGTGATCAAGGCTTTCCAACTTGTTTTAGGTGATTTCATTCAAATTCTGCAGGAGGTATTCGAATACTCCTCAATGAGTATTCGAATACTCCATGTCTCTAGAAAGTATCCGAATACTTTCACTAAGGTATTCAAATACCACATGGTATCCAAATACTTTTCTCATGGTATTTGAATACTACACAGTATCCGAATACAATTCCTACAGTATCTGAATACTTCTTCTAAGGTATCCGAATACTTTTCTTCCCATAAAAGTATCCTAATACTCTTTCAAGGAGTATTCGACTACCTGTTGATGAGTATTCGAATACTACACGAAAAGTATTCGAATACTTATCAGACAGAATGCAGAAACTCGAGTTGTTCACTGCATAATCCTATTTTTAAAGGTTCAAACTCGATTTGGAGTCCAATAACTCCATCAAAAGATGTTCATTAACATATTTTAGACATAGATTATCAGTCTTTAACTCAAATGATCAAAGTTTCCCTTTTTAATCGATTAAAAAAGCTAAATCATGCATGTTCATAAGAGGTGATCATGGTTTACCTCGATCCTCAAAAACTCAGAAAATGGGACAGACTTGGAGCCTCCAACACAGCTCCAAGGTTCTGACTTTGCAAGACCACGAAAATGCACTGCAAGCTTGGTCTTTTACACTTAAAAATGGCTTCTTGAAGCCTTAAGTGCAAAGACAAAGGCTCCCCCAACCAAACTCAGAAACTCAGCACCTTAAACTCACCCAAACTGAACCTACAACTCAGAAATGAAGTCTCATACTCACTCCCAATGCTAGCTCTCACTCACACAAGGTGTTTTGATGAAGAGAACTAGAAGAAATGTGGCCTCTTTGGATCACAAGAGGAAGGGAGGAAGGATGGCAATGGCTGCTCCAAACTTCAGAAAAATGGAGGCACGTAGGAATACAATTCTGACCTGGTTATTGTGCAAGGGTCCTTATATAGTCCACTTAAGTTTAATCGCACAGTATTAGCATTAATAGCTACGCTTAGCATTTTAATCCCAAACTTTGGATTCTGAACCTAGCCATTTTTCTAGGATTTTCATATTTTTATTTTATTTTTTGCAGCACTTTGCCGATACGCGCTTTTACGAAGCCGTTATCAGTTCTGACACCAATTCTCATTATTTTGACTTGAAACTTGACATACTAGTCCTAAATATTATTCTAGGAATACTTATAATAATTTTTTCGGGATACTTCATCGGTATGCATTTATACCGTGAGGCAGAACCGGTATCTGCACTTTTCATCAGAAAAACGACTTTCAACATTATTAATTTCTTACCATAATTATTTAAGCCTTCTCATAATTATTAGGGTAAATTATGGAATTATCTCATTAATCTCATAATTAATTAATTAAATTCCTAATTTAACGGTGCAGGGTCTTACATTCACCCCACCTTTTAGGATTTTGTCCGCAAAATCAGAAACATACTTGTCCCGAAACTCGGGGTATTGCCGGAGAAGCTCGTCCTCTCGCTCCCAAGTACACTCCTCAGTTGTTCTTCATGTCCATTGCACCTTGACCATCGGAATGATCTTGCTCCTCAGTTTCTTCTCGCCACGATCGAGAATCTTGAGTGGTCCGACGGGAGTTTTCAAGTTCTCCCAAACTTTCACATCATCCAGTTGCACCACATGCGAGGGATCCGTTACATACTTCCGAAGCTGAGACACATGAAACATGTCGTGGATGTTGGCCAAGTTCGGAGGCAAGGCATGCCGGTAAGCAACAGGCCCTACCCTACCAAGGATCTGATATGGCCCTATGAATCTCGGGCTAAGCTTCCTTACTCTGAGGGCCCAACCAACACCGGTGACAGGTGAAAGTCTCACAAACACGTGCTCACCCTCACTGAACTCCAGAGGTCGACACTTGACATCATATTAACTCTTCTGGCGATTCTATGACTGCTCAGCTTTTCTCTGATCAACTGGATCTGCTGGGTGGTATCTTGGACGAAATTCAAGCCAAACAACTCCTTGTCTCCAACCTCAGACCAACAGGTAGGAATTTGACACCTCCTACCATACAAAGCCTTGTAGGGTGCCATGCCCAGGCTAGCATGAAAACTGTTGTTGTACGAAAACTCAACCAATGGCAGGTACCTATCCCATGCTGAACCTGCTCCAAAGTGCAAGCCCTCAACATGTCCTCCAAGGTCTAGATGGTTCGCTCAGTCTTTCCATCAGTATAAGAGTGATAGGTCTAGATGGTTCACTCAGCCTGTCCATCAGTATAAGGGTGATAGGTTGTACTCAATCTTAATTGAGTACCAAAAGCTCCCTGCAGCGCCTCCCAGAACCGAGATGTGAACTTCGGGTCCCTATCATTTATGATACTCTCGGGCACCCCGTGAAGTCTCACGATCTCGCAAACATAAAGTCTGGCCAACTGCTCGGTAGTGAAGCTCACCTTTACCGGAAGAAAATGGGCAGACTTGGTCAATTTGTCCACAATGACCCAGATAGAGTCACAACCAGCCTGAGTCTTAGGCAATCCCACCACGAAGTCCATGGAAATGTTATCCCACTTCCATTGCGGAATCTCAAGAGGTTTAAGATTACCAGACGGCTTCTGGTGTTCTATCTTCACCTTCTGGCATATCAAACACTTGGACACAAAAACAGCAATATCCTTCTTCATGCCCGGCCACCAGAAATTTCTCTTCAAATCCTGATACATATTTGTAGCGCCAGGGTGGACAGTGAATTGGCCCTTGTGGGCCTTTGCCATCACCTCCTCAGTCAAAGGACCTCGAGGAATCACAATCCTCTTTTGAAACATCAGTAATCCGTCTTCATTCCAGGACACGCTGTCCTGATTCTTCACGTAGTCCAGGCATTCTCTTTGCACTTGCGCCTTTTTAATCTTTTCCATAAGCTCATTCTCAACTCTAACAGTCTCCATTTCGAGAAGTGCACCCCCAAACAAAGAGGTCACCGTCACATCCCGAAACTTCTCAATAACATCAAAGTCACCCATCATCAAACTGGATAGAATCACGGATTTCTGACTCAAAGCATCAGCTACCACATTGGCCTTGCTAGGATGGTACTTCAACTCAAAGTTGTAGTCCTTCAGAAACTCCATCCATCTCCTCTATCTCATGTTCAGCTTCTTCTGATCAAACAGGTACTTCAGACTCTTGTGGTTACTGAACACGGCAAACTTTATACCAAATAGATAATGCCTCCAAATCTTGAAAGCAAAAATAATAGCAGCCAACTCCAAATCATGAGTCGGGTAGTACCCTGAATATACCAAACAGATAATGCCTCCAAAGCTGTATTTTCCTCGTCATGTTTATACATGGGTATCGGGTTATACCCTGAATATGCATCCATAAAAGAAAGAATACAATACCCTGTAGAATTATCTACCAATTTGTCAATGGTGGGGAGAGGATAAATATCCTTTGGACAATTTTTATTAAGGTCCATGTAATCGATACAAATTTGCCACTTTCCATTGGCTTTTTTGACTAACACGACATTAGAAAGCCAGGTGGAATAAGTGATTTCTCTGATAACTCCTGCATCTACCAACTTTGCAACTTCGGTCTCAACCACTTGTTGTTTTTTTCGGGGATATTTTGCGCTTCTTTTGCGCGATGGGTTTGGCTTTTGGATCAAGGGTCAAATAGTGGCATATTACACCAGGGTCTATTCTTGGCATATCAGCGGCTGTCCAAGCAAAACGGTCTTTATTTTTTAGTAATACTGCTACCAATTCTTTCTTTTCCATCTCTGGGAGATGTCGTCCAATTTTGGTAACATTTTCAGGTAACAAACCCAGTTGGAAGTCCTCTAACTCACCATCTGATTGAGGTCTTGTATCGCGTAAATCTTCACGCATGTCCATATCTGTCATATTAATGGATGCTTTTCATTTGCCATCGCGCGAGATGGAAGACTTGGCGCACAAACTAGCGTTATAACAATTGTGCGCTGCCTTTTGATCACCTCTAATGGCAATGACAGCGCCAGAAGAATCGCAAAATTTCATCAAGAGATGAGGCATGGAAATGATTGCCTTTAAAAAGGCAATGGTTGGTCTTCCTAAGATAACATTATATGCTGATGCATATTCAATAACGTAAAAATGTACTTTAATAGTACGTGCCAGTGGCATGACACCAAAAGTTACCCATATTTCAATGGTACCTTTGGGTTACACGCACTCTCCAGAAAAACTAATTAAATCCAAACATCCAGGAATTAGATGTTCTTCTAGGATATTCATCGCGGGAAAAGCATCCCAGAAAATAATGTCGGCAGAACTACCGTTATCAATCATAATACGTTTTACCTGGAGATTAGCCATGCAAGCAGAGATCACTAGTGGATCGTCATGATTAGGAATGATGTCGCCATAGTCATCGTCATCAAAGCTTATGGCCTGCCATTATGAAATGGGATGTGGAAGGTTCTATATGATCACGCACTGTCATAACGGATTTCAGGTGCTTTTTGCGTTGTGAACTAGTCGCGCCACCTCCTGCAATTCCGCCAGCAATGGTAGCTAATACTCCTGCCGCGTCATTGGGCAATTGGTGCGGCTGCTGTTGTGCGGCGTGCTGTCTATTCCATGTTGGAGTTCCTTGGCGTCCATCCGTACGATCGTCACGTGTGTTTCTACGATCATTTTTTTGGGTGATATTGTAATCCGTCCTGAGATATGCCTTTTGCCGGTTAGAATTTTGATCGCGATCTGGGCTTCTATCGCGCCTTCTTTGCGCTTTATATTCTCTGCAACTAGAAATAAATTCCTAGAGCTTCCTAGCTCTGATAAGTGTTTCGATTGTATTTTTCAAATCGAAACACTCATCGGTTGTATGTCCTGTACCATTATGAAATTCACAGAATTTGGTTTCATCGCGCTGGCCTTCTTTTTTCAATAGTGGAGGTTTGTTAACGCGTACGTAACCCGTTTGAAAGACTTCCTTCAAAATTCGTCTTCGGGATGTGTTCAAAGGAGTATAATTATCGAACCTCTCCCACTTTCTTTTGTCGCGGAATTTTCTTTGAAAATTCTTTTGAACATCCCTATCAAAATTACCTACCTCTGTTTTCATGTTGGAAATATCTCGCGACCGTTTATAATCTTCTAGATTAATGAATTTTTCTGATCGCGCTCGTAGTTCCTCTATGGTCCGCGGGCGTTGTTTGGCCAACGACATAGAGAAAGAACCTTCCAATAGTCCTTCAATGATGAGATGTAAGGAGTCTTGCGGATCTAGGTCCCTTACTAAAAGTGCTTTGTAAGAACCCGCACTGTTAATTAAGGAAGTTAATTAATTAATTATGTGAAATTAGGAAATAATTTCATAATTGACCCTAATAATTATCATGAGGCTTAAATAATATTGGTAAGTGATTAATAATGCTGAAAGTCGCTTTTCTGACAAAAACTGCAGATACCGGTTCTGCTACTCGGTATAAATGCGTACCGGTGAAGTATCCCAGAAAATTATGAAAAGTGTGTATATGTCACTAGAATAATATATAGGACTTGTAAAACAAGTTTCAAGTTAAAATAATGAGAACTGGTGCCAGAACTGATAGTGGTTATGGAAAAGCACGTACCGGAAGGTGTTGCGAAAAATAAAATAAAAATATGAAAAATCTTAGAAAAATGAGTAGGTTCAGAATCTTAAGTTTGGGATTGAAATGATAAGTGTAGAATTTAGCGCTAATACAGTGCGATTAAGACTTAAGTGGGCTATATATACAACTTATGCACAAAATCCTAGACCATACCTTGATGTTACGTGAGTTTCCTTGGTGGCTGACCAAAAAGCACTGTTCCATTGCTTCTTCCTTTCCTTGAGTGAGCCTTGGAGCCTTCATCCTTCATGAAATCTTCTCCTAAACACCTTGTGTGAGTGAGGGATACCTTTGGGAGTGTGTGGAAGGCTTTGTTTCTGGGTTGGTATCTGTTTTGTTTGAGTTTTGGGTGCTGGACTTTCTGGTTGAGTGGTGAAAGCCTTTGGTGATGGCACTTTGAGCTCCAAGGAGCAAACTTTGTGAAGAAAGATCTTTGCTTGAGTGGTATTTTCGTGTGCCTTGAAACTCAGAACTGTAGAGGCAGTGTGGAGAGCTCCAAGAGCATCATCCACCTCTGTTTTGAGCTTGTGGTATGATCATCACCCTTGTCCTTGAGTTTCTATGGTTAAAAGTGGAACCTTGATGCATGTAATGAATTAAAGTTAATAACTTGTGGTCGGGTAAGCTTAAACACACCTAGAAATGCATGTGTTAGCTTCTGTAATCGGTAAAAATGGATCCTTGGGAAAGATATCTCGTGAAAATGCAGAATCTGGATTCTGCCGCAAAATATCCGGATATTGATATCCGGATATGGGGTTCTGAATATCCGGATATTGATATCTGGATATGCCCCCGACAAATATCCAGATATTCTGAGTTTTCGAAGAACAGAAGTTGTTATGTTCATACAGAACGATATTTATGGGTTTGTGGACTCATGATGGGTTATGTTGAACCTCTGTAATAATTAGTTAAGTCAGAATCAAGTGATTAAGGGCTTGTGGCTTTGTGAGAAGCCTTAAGACATAGAACGCAAAGGAAAGGCATTGTCTTTATACCGTATGCTTGTTGAGTATGAATATTGATATTATTGTTGGTCCAAACAGATTGTGATTGTGCTGTGTGTGGACTTTGAGCTACTGTGGACTCTTGGCATTGGATAGTTAGCTTGCAAGGTAAGCTTTCGTGTCCTCGGTTTAGCCATTGTATGTTCCACCATGTCCCATGGGGGGATGGTTTATATGCATGATGTATTTTCATGTACTGTTTTATTGAAATGCTATGGAGCTGTTAAGTGCAAAATGCTTATGATATGTATGTGGTGTTTCGCCTAGCCAGGAAGCCATGGGGTGGTACTAGGGGCGGGTACAGCATGGGCTGGTACTGTGTGGGTACGTATTCCTGCACTTCTCTGATCAGTAGAATTGTTATAAAACACATGACATGATTATCTGCTGCATTGCACTATTTTGGAACTTATACTGTTGAACTGCTTTTGAACTTATATTGCACATGTAAGGGAGCTTGGGGTGGAAGATCCTTGAGGGCCCCTTGTCTTACTGAGATTTCTTTTTAGAGATCTCACTCCATGGTAGGTGCACATATTTCAGGTTCAGGTAATGCGAGGGTTGAGACCTCTAGCGGCAGGAGGCCGGAGCTTAACTGATTATATGTTGTTATGCTGCTTATGTTGGATGCTGGATATTGACTGTTGCCTTTTATGCTTTTAGCTTCATGATGTTATTGTTGAGACTACTGTGGGGCTTTGTTGCCTTATTTGGTGAGCATGGGGATTGTCCATGCCACATTGACTTGACTTTATGTTTAGTTGTTTCTAGTTGTAATTAATAATGTATCAGGATATTGTCTAGACTACGTGTTGTAGATCTGTGACTTAGATACTCACATCTATGTTATGAGGTATTTCAGTTAGTTGTTGGATTGCAATCACATACAGGCACTATTTTGTAATTGGATTTTAATAATGACGTCATAATTGAACAGAAAAAGTTATTCCGCTTTTTTATATTAAGTGTGGCTTAATACGATGACATGTTAACAAACCGGGTTAACACGGGGTGTTACACGCTTCATCAAAGAATCTGTTGAGGTAATCGCGCAATGTTTCGTGTGGTCCTTGCCGTACAATTTTCAAAGCATGTGTGGATTTGTATTGTGTTTTGCTTGTTGTAAACCGGATAAGAAATTGGCTAGTTAAATCTTCCCAACTTTGGACTGAATTGGGTTGTAACGCGGAGTACCACCTAAGTGCTACCTCTTTCAGGGTTGTTGGGAATAACTGACATGCTATTGAGTCGGCTACATCTTGTGCCATCATGTTGGTTTGGAATTGCTCCAGATGCTCTTGGGGGTCTCCCTTCCCAGTGTACTTCTCAGTTGTAATTTTCCTTTCTCTAGGAATAGGGACGTTCAAGATACATGGGGTAAATGGATGAAAAATTCAAGAAACTGTCCTAGAATTCCCGTGAGAATTCTCATTCTCGTTAGTGTCTTTCATTTCTTCACCTTTTTTATTTTTGTGACCCGAAGGTCCATGATCTCCTGTTGAATGTTCCTGCATCGGCTCGCTTTCACCGGAATTTTCAAGATCTTTTTCTTTCTCAGGCTCTTTTTCTTTTTCTTTTCCTTGATTTTTTTCTTTAGCCTTTTGTGCTTTTTTCAATCGAGCTAAATCTCGATTCTGTTGGGCAATCTTTTTATTCTGCTACGTGATAAGGTTTAGCAAGTGTTGGGTCATCGGCGGGTTATCTTGATGGACAGAAAGTGATGCCACCGACGAGGCTGATTTTTCGCATGAGGCAGGGGTCTCCTTCCGCTTTCCTTTGGAGCCATTCTGGGATTTGCTTCTGGTATCAACCATGTTTTTAAATTGAGAAATGATGGGTTCTAAATGATAGGTTCCCACAGACGGCGCCAATGATCAGACCAAATACAATATGGACTAGCCAATGTATATCGGGCCTAATCACACACGGTTGATGTGGTGAAGATAATTCTTCTTTTTGGGCTTGAGGCTGCTGATAATAGAATCTGGACTTTGATCCTCTGTTAGAGCGATCCTTAAGCCTGGATGGGGGGTACCTGCGATGACACTCTGATGCTTAAGTCAGTATCAGTTGCAAGTGTAAGTATATTCTTAATGAATTAGATGATCATACCTGGGCTTGTACCCCTTATTTATATAGTAGTTGAGATGCCGCCTTGAGTAGGCGTATGGCCTCTGATTGGCCGTTTCCGGGCTGCAGGTTTGACTAGAGCTTTAATAGCTTTATCTCTTACTGCCAAGCTATCCTTTTAGAGTAGCGGCGAGCCGGTGCTGTCCTTTACTTATTAGTACAAAGGCGCAGTGGGTTCGTATTAGTTCTTGATGTAACTTCCTTACATATGAAGTTATGCTATTTAGGCGATTTCGTGCGCGATGGATACACCGCGTCACATTATGCGCGATGGTGGTAATCGCGCTTAGTTCCGGATCCTCATGAGATTAGGCTTCGTCATAAGTCTTTGGGCCTACTATATTTTATCCAGATCAAAAAGAATGATAAATGTTTCTAGTTAATCAAGTGATGTTTTAATCCGTAATTTGAACTAAATTGTCAACAAAAGTATGGCATTTCAACTCATGATCTTTTCATCAACTTTTTATGGTTACAACTTGAGTATCGGATTACAAAATGGTGGTAGCTCAGTTGACGCATTAGAGCTGAGCAGGTGGGGGTGAGAGTGTGTATTTGATCATCCTCAGTACCACCTTTAGAAGAGATTTAAAATCTTAATCTTGAACTTGTCCCGAATCAGACTAGTCGCAAAGATTTTCTTTAATTAGTTTATAGTTATGTGCTTGTAATATTTAAAAGAGTCATACTATTTATACCGTGAAAAAAGGTTAGTTATATAAAACTTTCACAAAATTTACTGGTGATTATTAAATCAGATGGAATTATGGAAACTACTCATCTATTCAATAAATCATTAAGTATGCCAATTCACTTTGAAAAGTTTCATTTTGAATATATAGTATTTTCCTATTTAAGATAATTTGATAGTTTTGGCATGCTAACTCCTTGGCATTTGAATTAAAAATAATAAAATTAAAAAAATAGAGTTAAATTTTGTGTATTTCGTATTAATTCTTTTCGTATGAAAAAAAAGGTCAATCTATATATGGCCCAAGGGGGGAAATGAAACGACGAAGGCGGCAAGTAAAGGGGGGAAATGAAAAAATATAAAATATAAAAAGAAATAAAAGATAATTATTGTTAAATATAGTAAAATATAAAATGTCAAATTATTATCCTAATAATACACTATGAATTAAATAATATATTAGTTAATATATTGATTGGTATTTGGCACTATCTGTTTGTCAATTTATACTTACACTTATAAGATAAAATCGACTCTTACAAAAAAAGAAGATAAAATCAACTCTATATTATCATATTTGATTATTCAAAAATTGTCAATACATTCAAATTTTGAATTTGAATTTAAATATAAAAAATTAATTCGATCTACAATTAAAGTAGAGATAGTAAATATAATTTAAAATTAAATTTCATTTGATTAAATTGGAGATGAAGTTGTTAGTTTTTAAAATATTTTATTTCTAATTTTATCTTTTATTGGATACATATTTTTCTAAATATGATATTCAACATAGGTCCATTAAACACTATGTCCAATAACTAAGGAGAAAGTTCTAATCGTCAAGTCATTATTGACTCAAAATAGGAAGATTTTGGATCTGAGGGTAAAAGGGATTTGGTGGCGAAGATGCAAAAAGAAATAAAAGATATATATATATATATATATATATATATATATATATATATATATATATTTGGTTTTGATGTAGTGTTTGATATTGTGATAAGATTAGAGAAAATCTCAAAAAGAATTGGGAATTTGCTAAATGGAGCTTAAAATTTTTGGGAAAAAGTGCGCAATTGATTGTGAAAAGTCAGAGAGAAGGGAAAAAATTGAAAAAAAGAGAGGAAAATATAGTTTTGAAAAATAGGAAAATGTAAACAATTTTGGTGAAATATAAGGAATATTTTATAAAAAAAGGGAAAAAAATAAAAAAAAATTCCAAAAATTTCTTATTAAAACTGGCTCGGCCATTGACCCGGTTGAGGTACTGGGTCACTAGTTCAACCGCATGACCCGGTAATTATATGCAATTTTACAAATATAAAAAATTATAAACACACTCAAATATCTAAAAAAATGATAAAAATTTCAAATATTTTAATATAAAAAATAATAAATCATGTGTCACTTGAGCAAGAGGGCGAAGAATGTTCCTTGATTTGCATTTCTCACTCTTCATTCACTGTATGATTAATTTAAAAATAAAATAAAAGAATATAAGTAATATTATCATGTGTCACTTTTTAGAGAAAAATAAATTAAGAATTTTAATCACTCTCAAGATAAAGTATTCTAATTTAATATTTAAAAACTTAACCAATCTCAAAAAAGTTATATGACATGAGGTAACAGTGGACATAGTTACGATAATGAGTAATGCCTTTTTTCATAGCTCGACAAATAATTTGATAAGCCAATGATTCTTTTTCCGTGTTTTAGAATACGGTTCGGATATTGATCGAATTCATCTAATTCTTTTTTATTTGTCATTTAGTTTAGTTTAAATTTTGATTTATAATATTTTCGTTTTTAAAAGAGACTTGACCTATTATATAGAGCAAAATAAAACTGACTCAAGTTTTGAAAAAAGCCTTTTTAGAAAACACTTTTAATCACATTTTCTCTCCACATAAATCATGTAATGTTACTTTTTTTAACGTAAACATCCAATCTAGATAATCCAACAAAAAGTTCATGTTTTATAATTTTATAAACAATAACATTTAAATACAAAATTAAGTTCGTAAATCTATCCCAAATAGGGACGGATTATTTTTTGTCCCTAATAGGGAATGATTGTTTTTTGTCCCTAATAGGGAAGGATTGTTTTCCGTCCCTATTAGAGACAGATTTAGGGACGAATTTTATAAACCATATCCTAATTTTATCCCAAGTTGGGACGAACAATATTCTGTCCCTATTACGGACGGAATTAGGGACGAATTATGAAAATTAAACATACTTCGTCCCTAAGTTCGTTCCAAATAGGGACGAAATATTTTTCCATCTCAAAATCCGTCCCGACATAATTTATTTTGTTGCTAATTCCGTCCCAAATAGGGATAGATTGTTTTTTTGTCTCTAAATATGTTCCAATTAGGGACAGAATATTTTCCATATCTAAAATCTGTCTCTAATTCATACGTTTTTAGTAGTGGTTGTCATGTTAATTCTTTTGTTGTATTAATTTTTTGATATTTATGTATCATGTTAAATATGAAATATTTTATATGGTCAACATATGTAATATGATGTTGATTATTTGATAATTAAATTTTTTCATGAACTTTTACAGCTTTTATTTTTGTTTGAGTAAAGCCTTTTTGGGTCCCTAACAAAAAATACGGTCCTCTCTTTTGTTCCTTACAAAAAAAATACTCATATTAATTATTTTTTAGGGACTAAATTAGGTCTTCATTGAATTTTTAAGGGACTACATTTTCAAAGAAATGGAATTGTAGAGGGGCTAAAAGTTGACTTTTTTTTGTAAGGGACGAAAGTGAGAATCGTATTTTTTGTTAGGGACCCAAAAGAAGCTTTGTTTTTTTTTTTTTTTTTTTTTTATTGTTTACATTTCTATAGTTTAAGAAAACAATGGCTCATTAAACCGTAAGTCAACACGGGCTAGATTTGGGTTCGTAAATTTGGGCAAATAAGCTTACCCAACTCAATGACAAGTATACACACAATATGACCCCAAAACAAAAATATACGTACGGAGTTTGACTTATACGAAGGATGAGACAAATTAACAAAGAACACAAGATGTAGTGGAGAACATGATATTCATAAACTCTGACATCAAGGTTCGTTGTTGATGTAACATACAATTCAGATGAGATAAACCAGAAGCCATTGCAGCATGTTAGATTTAATTTTGGATAGCCGTAGCAGGTTGTTAGAGGATCAATGTGCTTTTGTATATATTTGTTATTCAATTGGAAATTATGCATTAGCATGTTGAAAGGGTGTAACATGAGGGATACCATGAGAATGTTGTTGATTTTCATGCATGTTTAGGCAAGGGATATAATGGATCCAGCTCTTTGGATGGGAGTCATACATCGTGTGGCAGAATCATACGAGATTCAGAAGGTAATTGGTTAATGGGATTCAGGAAAAACACGGGGCATGGAAATCCTCTCTCAGCTGAGCTGAATGGGATCCTCCAAGGCCTGAGACTTGCTATTAAGAGACCGACAGGGAGTTACTTCTCCCAGGTTGGCTATTAGTTAGTTGTTTTCTTGTTTCTATCTTCCTATTATATCCACACACAAAATAGCTGGACTGGGCTAGCATTTGATTTAAATATGTCAGATTTGTGTAAAATACTTTGGGTCTGGCCTGGTTTATTAACTTTATGTAAGTATAAATTATAAATCTGGTCTAATCTATATTTAAAAAACAAAAACCTTGGTCTAAGCATGTTAGCCTATTTAAGTCTATTAGACATTCAATAATTAAAATAATATTACTTTATTATTCAAAATTATTAAAATAATAATTTTATTTATTTTATTTAAAATAAATAATATGATATAAGCTGACTTATAGGCTCGACATGTAAAAAAAATATATGACCTACTTTCGAAATAAGCTATTTTAAAAGTGAGTTATTTTATTTGACTATATATAATAGACCGAGTCTGACATAATGTAAGTTGGGTCGTAAGTCATTATTAGGTCGCTTGCCCCATTTATACCCTTAGTTTAGGCTTTATCGGACATCGTGAGATATTGAGAGCGGTATCCAATGACTGTTTTTTTGTGAAGGTAAGGCAAAACTCAACAACTAAACAATTCTAATATTATGAGACCTACTAATAGCACAAATATCACCTAAAAATAAAATACCGAGTCTTGGGGTACCTGTCTTGTGCGTAGGGGTGTCAAAACAGGTTGACACGACACACATTTTTACACGAACACGACACGAATTTTTATTCGTGTCAAAATCCTCAACACTAACACGACATAAATTTTTTGCAGGTTGACATAACACGATACGAATAACACGCAAAATAGGGGTTAAAACTGTAATTGACAAAAAAAATTAAAAAAAGGGTCCAAATTAAAAAAAAATTAAAAAGAAATTATAAAAAATAAAAATAAAATAATTAAAAAATATATGGGTCAACACAAACACGAATACGACACGAATTTTTTACATGTCATTTTTCTCAACACGAACACGACACTATTTTTTTTGCAGGTCAACCCGAACACAAATTTTTGTGTCGTGTCGTGTCGCGGGTCGGCCCGCATGTCATAACTTATATTGACACCCCTACTTGTGCGCACTGATTCCCTTCACAGTATGTGTGTTGCAATAGCCTTAGATCCCAATATTTATTTATCCAAGGCCAAATGCAAGTGACGATTTGTGACTTTTCAGCAGCATCACCTGTATTGGTAAACATGATCACCCTAAAGGAGTCACTTTCAAGAATAACTCTTCTAAAGTCTTTCCTCCAAGAAAATTTCAAGCCCTTTAGGATGCCCCATAGTTCAACTGTGAAGGTGATGATATTCCCACACGGTAGACAAACTCACCCAACCATTGCCCATCATGTTCCTTACATATCCCTCCACACACAGCTGCCTAAGGTTGTGCATGGGTCAGGTTTTTGTCCGACTCGACCCAACTTGGTTTTTATAGGTCAGGTATTTTGACCGACCTGCTTTCATTTGATCTAAGTCAGGTCTGACTTGGTTTGGATTTTGTTGAACTAGTTTAGAATCGGGTCGGATCTGACCTGACTTGGTTTTTGAAGTGGGTCTCACTTGGTTTCTGAAGTGGGTCAAATCTGACCGGACCCGTTTTTGACTTGATTTCCTCACAAAATTTGATCGAAATTTCTACGTTGCAAACGACAAAAATTTCGTCACAAAATTATTTTTTTGTCGGAATACTTTTTGTCGAAAAGCGACGAAATTTTTTACAAAAATAAATTTTCTATCGAAATTTAGTTTCCGTCAAAAGTTTTGACGAAAATGATTTCTTTCATCAAATGTTTTAAACGAAAAAAGATTTCTGTCAAAAATTTTGAGGGAATGTTTTTTCGTTCAAAATTTTGAGGGAAATATTTAATCCGAAACTTTTGACGAAATTTAGTTTCTCTAAAGAATTTTGATAGAATATTTTTTTCGTCAAAATTTTTTATCGAAATATTTTTTGTCAAAAAATTTTACGAATTTTTTTATACATAAATGTGTTCCATTGAAAATTTTGATGGAAAATTTTTTTATCCAAAAATTTGACAAAAATATTTAGTTGAAAATTTTCGATGGAAATGTGTTTCGCTAAAAAATTCGACGAAATTTTATTTTTTTTGTCAAAATGTTTAACGACAATTTTTCCGTCGAAAACTTTCACCGAAATTTGAAATCTGTAAAGAATTTTGATGAAATTTTTTTCCGTCAAATTTTTTTGATGGAAATGTGTTTCGTCGAAATTTTCGATGGAAATTGTTTTGAGGTAAATGTTTTATTCGAAATTTTCGACGAAATTTAGATTCTCAAAAGAATTTTGACAGAATATTTTTTCCAGTTCAAAAAATATAAGTATTTATAGATCAGGTCAAGATCGAATTAAGAGCATGGTAAGTGAACCAGTTTTTTTGCACACCTCTACACTGGAGTGCCTTTAGCTGCCCCGTCTGTATTTGATGACTTTATTGTGTACTTAGTTGAGCTGAACTTTGGTGTTTGGAACGAGCTAAAGGGCAAACCCTCCATGTACAAGGCTCTTGACTTGTGAGAATAGCGATGAAAATCGACGGTACATCATCTTACTTTTGCATTTTAGCAAAAAAGGTATTTTTTATTTTTAAACTCGTGACCTTTCAATTATAAAGAATAACCTTATCATTGCTCAATGACAGTTTGGACCCGAGCTAATTCAGGAAAATTAGCATCTGCCTTTTGCGTTGTAATAGTCCAACCTACCTTTAGCCAATGTGACATGAACATTTATAATGTATCATGAGATCCCTGGATCAAACCATTATAACAAAGTTCGAATTTAAGCTTGTAGACTTTACAACTCAACCAATCCATTTTAATAAATGACAAAAATAAAATTAAGCCCATGCATGTTATTTAACATCATCTCACATATATTCTTTATTGACATTAATCAATATTTAGTTTAACTGAGTGGGGAATTTTTGCTATATCTCCTTGATTTGGATTTTGAGGTCTAAAATGGGACCAAAAGCAAGACCGCAAAATTTCATCATTCTATGTCGGAGAAATAGTATCCAAAGTAAGGATTATAAATACAGCTTTCTGAGACAAAACAACAACAATAATACGATTCTGTAGTCAATGGATTGGCTAGCTCCATCTTCTCCTGTCCTCTTCTTCATCCACAGGAGCATACCATTCTGGTCTCCGCTTGGTGTTGCTCAGCCTGTAGTTCAGGAGAAGTTCCTCATCTTGAAGAGTCCTAGTAGCTATCAAAACAAGAGATTTAAGAGTTGGAACATGTGATCCACTATCTTTTGACACTCCAGATTTGAACCAAAAGGTGCCAAGTCTCCTCACATTTACTTCTGCATTTCCAAACGATATATTTGGAATGTAAACTCTCATGTTGTTTTCAGTCAATGGAAAGTCATAAGGGCAAATCATGACATTTGGTTGCACCCCCTTTGGAGGGTGATTGGCAAAATGAGCCAAAGCTAATGGGTTCCTACGCTCAATTACTTCACTGTTATCTCCTTGGTTGCCTTCCAAAGGCTTACTCAGCAGTTTCCAGATCTTCTCTGAGCCTCTCTCAGTTCCTTTCATATCACGCTTGATTTCTCCAGTTTTTCTACCATTCCACAGTTCTCGCTCGTAACCTCCAAAACCCCAAGGTTGGGCATTGATGACATTTCCATCATATCTTGTAATCAAATAGGGATTCTGTGCATCAACCTTTGGGTACCCTGGAATATAACGATAATAAGCTGGAGAGTAGACTACACCAGGATAAAAGGCCAACACAGCACCAGCATCTACTACACCATCTAAAAAAAGACCCTGGCCAGCATCCTTGTGAGATATTTGAGAAGGTTTAACATTAAGCGTGTAGCCAAGTTGATCTTTTAATTTCTGAGAAACTTCAGCTTGAGTTAGCGGTCTTGTCTGCGGGACAGCTGCTCCAAAAGCACATCAATGACAAGTGGCTACAGTGAACAGGCAAAAAGGAGAAAATTTCACAATAATATGAAATTATAAACAAATAATTAAAGGTAAATTGTAACTAAAATAAGATATATTTTCTATACCCTTGTGGATCTAAAGGAAAAGAAACAGTATAAAATGAGTAAGTGGCAATTAAGAGATGTAGTGTTGAAACAAATTGACATGTCAACTTCATGAATATTTATACAAATATGGGCATTCCTCCTCTGGAAAGCACGGAAGCATAATAATGGCATATATTCATTTATAACGGAGAAAAATATAATTAACAAATTTGAGCATTTGATCCAAGAATGTCTTAAGACAATGTGTGACGCACACATATAGAGAGAGTAAACAAGTTGGTTCTATTATGGTTATGTATGGTGCCTAAAACACGAATTACATCAAGGATTAGGATATTTGGATTAAGAAAAGATGTACAAGTTTGAGAACATGTTATGTCTTTTAGTGTCAAATATGTCAGTTTTAAACAAGTCCCAACTGTACCTGGTTGCTAATTGCTAAGGCTACTTCCACTCAAATTCTAAGTGAAATAAAAACCCTAAAAAACAGTATTTATTGATGACAACAAAAGTTGAACAAAAGATGAAAAAATTGTAAAAGGCAACCAAAAGAAAGGGGGGAAAAACTCACCAGGATTATTAGGAGTTGGACCATTCCTACCCACAGCAAAACTAAGCCCACTGCGGCGAGGCAAAATGCTTGCTTGTTGAGAAACAAGGGGGTCATTTTCATTTGGAAGAAGAATTTCATCCATGAATGCACAAAATGTTTTAATTTGTGAATGAACATTTTCTTGTACATGCATCTGTTGATCAGTGACAGAGGCTTTACTGGCCATTTCAATAATCTCTTCAGCATCTGCTTCGTCAGCACTTTTCCCCAACCGATTGTAGCTGGATATTAAGTCTTTGCATGAGCGAAACATTTCGAGATGTAAAAAAGGAAAAGAATCACATCACACACACAACAAAATTGAAATCATTGGCATTAAAAAAATATGAACCCACAAAAGCATCAAGTAAACAACAACTTATCTATGTAGTCTTAACATCGAGGACCTAACATCTTAAAGTTCAAATTTACTTAACATCTCAAAGTATTTGACAATTCTACCTCTGCATAAATGTGCCCTTACTATTCATGATCAATGTATACAACATTAAATCACTAACCTTGAATAAAGGTACAAGCGGTTAATGTCAACCTCGAATTGTAGTTGTCTTGGATCTTTAGAAAAAGCAGGGCGTTTTGCAAGGGTTTTCACAGCCTGAAAACAAAATCAGACCAATATTGATTGTTGTGATAAGTTTCACAAGAGTCACAACATGAATACAGCTTAGCATTAGCACAAAACTCTGAAGAATTTGTAAAAGCTAATCCCTGCAAGAATTAATATATCACAGTACCATCAATTAAGTATAGAGTCCATCCTTTCAGATCATTGATATTCTCATAACCCATGTGGAACAACAGAACATTATGCTAATATATCACATAGTTATATGACCTTTTGGTGAAAGTTCTAGTAACTCAATAAGTGGTCATGAGTACAAAATATGGAGAAAATAACAAAAGATGAAGAATAAAAAGAATTGAACGTTCAACTTCATGCTTTTTAGGGGCATGTATGAAATTCAGCATATGACATAAGCACTTTGAGAGTCTTCCGGTGTAACGGATTATGCTATACTGGCCACCAAACAAAAACTATTATTCTCTAAATGAGTTTTGGTCACTCATTCTAGACTGCAAAGTCCTCTATAAGGTCATTATAATAAACCCATCTAATTTATTTATCTCATAATTAAGTAACCAAAGAGGACAATGCAGTGCTAAAGCTGCTCCTTTGTGATTGAAAAATCATGGGTCTGAATTCAAGAAACATTCTCTCTGTAAATATGCAAGGATAAGACCGTATATAAGGATTGCCCTCACCCCTACCATAGCTAGTCGGGTTTTAATAGGAAGTGATTTTTTATCTTTTACAATTAAGTAACCAAGAATGCTATTAAGTATTACAACAATGAAATTCGAAGGTAAGAATAATAATATTTATACATATTTAAGCATAATCTCACCAAAAGATAAGAAATTCAACATCAACATCAACAACACATTTATCCCAAATTAATTGGGGTCGGTGGTAGATGAACTCACATGAAAGATACAAAACGGTTGATAAAAAGTAAAAAAGCAAAAAATAAATAAATAAATAAAAATAAACAAATAAAATAAAAAAATAAAATAAAATAAAATAAGATAAAATAAAATAAAAATAAAATAAAATAAAAATATATGTATATATAAATAAATAAAAGTAAAAAAGAAAGGTACAAGAAAAAGTGGGGGAAATGAAGGGGAAAAGGACTAAAAATGGACCATCTGGAACATAGGAATAAGAGCGGGTCTAACCCTCCACCATACTTATAGCTTTTCTCCATTCCGTTCTAAGACATACTGTCCGCCAATCTATATCCCACTCCATTAAATCTTGTTCTAAGACATATTTAAGCATAATCTCCACCAAAAGATAAGAAATTATTTATACAATAAGCAATGCAATGACATATGGTCAAAATGATTGTGTCATAAGATAAGGATATATACCTCTCGAAATTTCTGGAACAAAGAAGCCATCAGTAACTCAGATGAAAGAAAAAGAACCTTTTCACAACTGAATGTGCTTTTAATGCAATATTGAGCTTTTTTATTCTGGAAATGTACTGCCAAAGAAAAAAATAAAAAAAAGAATGGCTCAATACAAGTTATGAAGAGGTGCCTTGTCTTAAAGTTAAAAACACGAAAACATCTGAAGAAAGTTAAATATAGTCTACATAAATCAAAATATCACATGGTTAATAATAAACTATGAAGAGATTGACAAAACCTAGTAACTATTAACTTCAAATATGCTGTCACAAGTCGATTATGAAAACAAACTCAAATCGTTATCTAGTTACTTACTGTTATGCGAACTATTCCCCAACATAAGTAGATATACACATTGCATTGTTCAACGAAATGAAACGTATATGTAATAATGATTGCAAGAAGGGGAAAGAGAATAAAGGAAGAGAGAACCGAACCTTGGAACGATACCCTCGCCGCAACTGTGAGCGAGATCAAAGTATACACAGCTGCACCCAGTAACACTGAGTAAGACTTGTGGGCTGGGCTTGGGCCCATGTATATATATTAAAGTTAAAGTCTTGATATTAGGAGTAAAACTTTTTTATTAATAGAAAAAAGTGAATTTCTCCAAAAAAAATTATTTAGTAAGTTAAAATATTTTTCAAAAATATTGACTCAAGTTTTTTTATTTTATATTTGGTTAATTATTAATGATTTCTTAGAATATGGGCTGATTTTATAAAATTAATATTTGATGAATTTTTGAAAATATAAAAAAAAGCTATTTATGTTATATAATATAAATGGGTTTTATAATTCTCATGTTAAAGGAGAATTGAAATCTTATGTTGTAGAGATAAAAAGTATGTGGGACCCATGTGTTAGAAAAAATTATATGTAGGACCCATGTCAGCACGAAAATCGAAAAATGTGTAGAAAAATTGTAATTCTCATGTTAAATGAGAATCATAAAATCCAATATAAATTATATAAAAAATTTCCAACCAGGTGAAAATATAAGAGTATCACTTATCTGGTGATATTATTTAATGAGATTCTTATTCACAATTTTAATTCTTAAGACTCTTATTTTACAGAAAATTTTTAAGAATAATTATACTAGGGTGGCAATACAGGTATTGACCCGCGGGTTGACTTGAGACCCGACCCGTTAAAACGCGTGTCCTGTCAACCCACGGGTAGGAGCGGGTCATGTACGGGTTGTGTAAATGTGACACGTTTTTTTTCGTGACGGGTCACGAGTCAACCCGCGGGTTCATGTGTCTACCCGTACATGGTTATTTTTGTAATTTTCCATGAGATATGTCATTATATTATTATTTTTATTCATTTATATATTGATATATATAGTCATTATTATTTATATATTATTATTTTTATTCATTTATTTTTGTAATTTTCTCAAAAAACAGAAGCTAGTCTATTTTTATTTTTTTGTTTTAAATTTATTTATTTTTCAAAAAATCTCACTTTTTTTTAATTTAAACTTTTGCGGGTCGTGTCGTGTCAATCCGTGACCCGCAACGGGTCGTGTCCGGGTTCATATTTTTTGACCCATTTACAAAACGTGTCGTGTACGGGTCGTGTCGAATAGTGTACGTGTTGAATGCGTGTAGTGTCGGGTTGACCCGTATTGCCACCCCTAAATTATACAAAACGTGGATAGGATTCCTAATTTGAGTTTCCTTGTAATCCAAAAGCGTAAAGTCCATTTTGGGTCCCAAATAAAAAATATGGTTCTCACTTTAATCCCTAAAAAAAAAAATTAGTCCTGATGTCTCTAAGAAATTAAAAGTGGATCCATTTTAGTTCTTTTGATGGACTAATATGGGTTTTTTTTTAATTTGTAAGGAAGCATGATTTTAACTAAATAGATCCATTTTGAATTTTTTAGGAACCTTGAGACTATTTTTTTTTAAGGGCCTAAAGTAAGAATCATATTTTTTGTTAGGAACCCAAAAAGGGTTTTACTAAATCTAAAATTTATTCCTAATTTCAAAGATTATTTTTTATATTTTAATAAATTTTTATTGTTCTCCCATTGGTGGCTTAAGGAATAACTAAGTTTGACTTCAGCTGTTAAACAAAATTCTACAATATTAAAAGTAATAAAATACTCATGAGGAGAGTACAACTCAATAGCCAAATGAATATTAGTTTCAAACTTACGGTATAAGAAAATTGGTTGATTTCTATTCGTTTAATGATTATAGTTTATTGAGTTATATAAATTAATTAATTATAAATTTTAAATAAATTATAGTCATTAGATGAACAAAAATCAATATCGAAAATGGGGAGTCAAACTCCGTCGTCTTACATTAGAGTTAAAATATATCTGTTATATATATATATATATATATATATATATATATATATATATATGGGAAGGATATTGTAACAACCAAGTTATGTTATTACCATGTTACTACCAATCAATTTCACCGTTAGATCAATTATATTCATCCAATAATTATATTTATTTTCATCTTTGTATGGTCATGATTTTCCAAATTTAATACTTTATATTTATTTTGACCTTTGTATGGTTATGATTTCCCATATTTAAGGCTTTCACTTTAAATATGGAGAATCATAACCATATAAAGAAGGAAATAAATACAACTGTTGGATCAACATAATCGATCTAACGGTGAGATTGATTGATAGTAACATTGTAGTAACACAATTTAGTTGTTATAATATCATTCCCCTATATATATATATATATATATATATATTAATTCCCAAAAATTTGGTGTCAAATTTTAATGTTTGACACTAAAGTATCTTATCCATATATATATATATATATATATATATATATATATATATATATATGGGTTTGTTTTTTCTAAAGTTACTTTAGATAACTTTATCTAAAATTCATCGAAACGACGTCGTTCTGGGACGAAAATCATGGTGTTTTTGTAATTTTAATTTATTTCAGGGTTATAATAGTCTTTATTATTCTAATTTTTTAATTTTTCAACCTTAAAACGACGTCGTTTTGATAAACATTAGACAAAATTGTCTAAAGTAACATCAGAAACTTTTTTCCCTATATATATTGTTGTAGTTGTTTTTTTTTTGGAACAATTTTGTTTTAGATTTTGAATGCTTATTTCTTATTTCTTCCGTTGCTAGACGAGGATGCCGTTTCATCCGGGTTATCAAATCTATGGAAAATGTAACCCTCGTATTGCCGGATACCAAAAAAAAAAAAAAAAACATTCATGTACATTCATCGAAAAACATGTTTATTCTTTTTTTTAAACCGCGGTACCCACACAAACTTATCCCTTCGAGGTATTTGATTGGGGAGATTTTTTGAGATTCTCTTAAAAGTAATAATGATAATCTTATTTATTGACGATTCATATAAGGTTTCTGAAATTTTTTTAAAAAAAATTATTTTTTTAAAATTTTATTTTATGTATAATTTTTTTTTTTAAAATGACGTCTAAAAATATCACCAAAGTGGTGGTATTCTTGGAATTCTTTCCTAGGTATTGAAAAAAGTTTACACTTTTTTTTTTGAATAAAATCTCAATAATATTTTAGTCTGCTAAATAATTTTTTGATAATATTTTTGGAAAATTGACTTTTTCATTATATTCCTGAAAATCATAATTCTGAAGCATAAAAATAATTTATCCGCTATCAAACATACCAAATTTTTTTTGTATCTATGTGGTTTATTTGTAGGGTCCTTGGTGTTCACCCTTACTGTTTCGTCTCATTAAAGAAATGGATTCTCTCATTGAACGTGAACTTTTGGAGAGACCACAGTGACAGAAAATTGTACCAATATCTTGCCTAGAATTGGCAAGCTTGTTTATTTGATAAAAATTATCCGTGATACAAATATTGTGTCTTGTGAACAAGGTGAACAATGACCTTGTAACAGATTCATTGATTCTTAATGCATATCAAATTGTTCTTCTTATTGATCGTGCTATTTTTATCTTATTATCTGCATCACCTAGTATATTAATTTATTTGCCTACACTTTTTTACATTTACGTAGGGATCTATGTAGCACCGATACTGACACGGGACACGTGACACTCCGACACTTTAATTCTAAAAAATGTTAGATTCCGACACGTTAGGACACATTTTGATATTAAATAATATTTTTAATTTATGTGGTGTATATTATATATAATATTCAATAATTTAATAAAAAAATGAATCTAAACTTATAATATTCATATAAATTTTGCAAAAAACATAAGATATCTCAAATATTTATATTAAACTCAAAAACATAAGATATCTCAAATATTTATATTAAACTCAATAAAATAGTAATCGTAATCCAACGAATCTAACTGTTGGAACTAAAAACTCAACGCAATGTAACCTTTAAACCTTTTTTTAAATTTCTATAACGTGTGTTGGAGTGTCGGGGAGTGTCAGAGTGTCCGAGAGTGTCGGGAAGTGTCAGACACGACACGTCAGGATTTTTGAAGCGTCGGTTCATAATAGGGGATTCATGTGTGGAAGTTTTAATGTAGGTTATTTTGAAAATGTTGTTCCTTAATTACCACCGGAAGGTTTCACTAAAAAAACTCTTTTTTCAAATAAAACACGTGCTTCTATAATCTTGTTATAGTTTATTCCTATCTTTAGTTAAATAAATCTCATGATTAAGGTAATTATTTAATATTAATAAGCCTTCAACTAGATGATTAGGTGAATCTCTTACGAAATTAGAGAGTCCGGTAGCAAAGATTTTTTATATAATTGTCGATGAGAAATTCTCTGTTATTCTTAGATTTAATATTCTCAAAGGTTGAGATTTGATTAAAAGTTTTTTAAATGATATGTTAAATCTAATCCAATGTCATAAAGTTCATGTACTATTTTTTATTGGGTAATACTTCTCTTATGTTGTATAAGAGAAGTACTATCTCATGCTCAAACAAAAAGTAGGAGAGAGAAAAAAGTTAAAGGTGAGAGAGAAAAAATTTTGTGGGACCCATTTGAAAAATATGAGTATAGGAGATAATATTTTGTTTATGTAACATGAGAAAAGTAATTCCCTTTTTTATTATATTAAGTTTATTACTCGTACATTAAAATATCTCATTATCTATTTACAAAATATAAATATATATATATATATATATATATATATATATATATATCATTATCAACGGAGTTTCTTCACTTTATTTTGACCCCCTCATAAGAAGAAAAAAAAGAAGTTGAATGAATGACGTTTCTGAGGCATGAATGACAGGTTTGCCTCTATCTTCTTCATTGTTCTAACCAAAATTTATAGGGAAATAATACTTTTATGCTACATAAGAGTAGATCATTTTCCTACAGTAATTCGTTTTTCGTGCCAACTAATTTTTCTTTTCTTTTTTAATATAAAATATGAGACCCACATTTAATTTCTCTCTACTTTTTTTTATCTCCTACAATCCTACAACATAACAAAACTTAAACCCAAATTTATATAACACCCTTCGTCAAGTTATAGCAATATTTCTATTGCTAAATAGTAAGGTTTACACTTTCTTTTATATAATTATAATAGGGGGAAAAGAACTATTCTTTGAAAGGACACAAGCTTTTCTTTTTTTAGATGATTTACATAAAGTCTGACCGGTCAGATTTTATGTAAATTTGAAAAGTTACTTTTTTTTTCTTCATTTTCAGTGAAAATTTTTAAGGTACTATGGTGGTACCATTTACTCAGTAGGGAAGACCAATCACAAAAAGAGAGAAGATGAAAGTGGGATAAAAAAAAGAAAAATATAAATATAAATACAATTGGCAAATTTTGAAAGGAAGTGGTATGTGCGACGGTGGCACCAAAAGTTTGCTCCTTCTCAGTCACATCGCTGACGTGTAAAGTAAAAAAAAAAAAATTAAGATTTACACAAAGTATAACCGGTCAGACTTTGTGTAAGTCACTAAAAGGACACAATTTACATCCCTTATAATATTTGGTTAATATATGGGAATGCCAATTTATACTAGCTACTGCCAATATTTCTACAATCTTAAACCCTGCACATGGGGATGTAAATTTATATTCAGAGAGCCAAAGTGTCCCAAATAATTGTCTTGATAATTTTTATTTTTATTTTATTACTTTTCAGGTTTAAGATGTCATCTGTTGAACTTGCACCAGTCTCACAAGATGTTAAAAGTTTAAGGACAAGAAAATGTTATATTTAGCTAAAGCACCTACCTTTTTGTTAAAATCTAAGGTGGCTGATAGCCTGCATTCAATTTTTTTTGCCAAGGGAAGCAATTATGAAGCAACTATCAAGCTCTTTGTCGCAAGTGCACGTTTAAAGCAATATAAGGAATATTACTGTCCCAAATTGTCGTTCTACGGGATAAGTCTAGAAATCAGAGTTTTTAAAAGTGGTTGCTTAATAAAAATGAAAAATGAAAAAATATAAACAAGTCTATGATGAATATGTGTCAAAACCTTGAAGCAAAATTTGGGAGAGTGCATTCAATTGTAAAGAACAGAACTAATATTATTTTTGAATTTTAAATGTTCGAGAAACACCTTAGAAAAATTAAAGGGAGCCTACTATATATACAAATAGGCACATAGCAAACTAACTACATCTATCAAATGGTGGTAGGTTAGTAGAAAGAGAGTTGAGTAATTGGAAAGAAATGGGCCTTGGTTCGATCCTCACATGTCACTTTTAGGTTTAAATATCTTCATCTCTGACCCGCTCCGAACTCCAGATTAGTCCCATAATTTGCTCAAAGAGTCAAATCTTCTGAGAATATTAAACATAGTCAACTCACCTCAAAGAGGTAATTAGGATTGAGTTAACTCTAAAAAAACTACAAAAAGTGTCTCTTCCTTATAATAGACTCTTTACCAAACTAACAACTTTTACAAATAACACTGGAAGAAGATGTATCAAGCCATGTTGATCTTTTCGTGAATCAAATAACAATATATCTTTATATGTTTCGTTCTTTCTTAGAAGATTGGATTATGCGCCAATTAAATCGCTGTATCACAGTAAAATGAAATTGGCTTAGTTATCTCAACAGTCAAGTCTTGTAGGATGTAATAGACCCACTGTAATTCAAAAGTTAACGCAGCCAATGCTTTATATAAGGGATTAATTTAGTCGCGACGACTTGTTAATCTCATGGTTTTTTGTCTCATTTTAGCTATGACAGCTTGATGATCCAAGCTTATTATAAAATTATTATTATATATTAATTTATTTATTTTCATAATTAAGGATTAATTTAGCTAGGACGGCGTATTAATCCTGTAGTATTTTTAGGGTTATTTTAGTTGTGACAGCTTGATAATCCTAAACCTTCAAATTCAAAATTTTCAAACGAAATCCATTAAAATTATTTTCAAAAAGTAAAATCAATCAACACACAAATATTTTTTACAGAACGACATATCTTTGAGTTCCCTATTGCTCCGAAGGATACGTCGAAGCGGGACCCTTCTCGTAAATCCCAAAAATAAATTTTCAAAAATAAGTTTTCTTTTCCAATAATAAATATTATTTAGTTCTTTCGGGTGAAATGAATATTTAAGATTTTATTAATAATTTGCATAATTAATATAAGGTAACCATTTTTTTAAAACGAACAGTGTAGGGTGCTAACACCTTCCTCACTCATAATCGACTCTCAAATCCATTTATGTTTTCAAAGACCAACTTTTAAACAAAAGAGTTTTTCCAATATTTTTCCAAATAAACCTTGGTGGCAACTCTATTATTTTTAACTTCCAATCTTTTTGTCATCACGTTGCGATCCGGTTGCGATAATGGTGAGCCAAAACCAAAGCTCTCTTCCTCATCATCTCACGAACCCATCCAATCCCTTATATTTGCATCCAAGTTGTAACACCATGTTGTACACCAGTTTGTTATCATTATCTATGGCATTAAGCGTAGTTACAATCGCAACAATTGAATTAAAATACGGATAAACTTTTTCTTTTCTGTTAATAATTGCTTTTCTAATTAAAACTCTTTCTGTAATTAAAATAATTCAAAAGTTATAATCATAACTTAAACAATATGCAGAATACTTAAACTTTACTGAAAGATGAATACATTACTTCTACATAAATGCCAAGCGGTCCCCATAAACCAACAAGGCTTAAATATCATTTTATTCATGTTCAACACTGCACAACCTTCTTGTTGTATAAAACTGGAAATAATCCACACCACCATTTATTCTAATCTTCTAGTATATTAAATTAGACATCTTGATATTTCCAATGGCATATTATAAGCCTCGATTGGATTTATATAACTCAAGATACATTCATTGTAAGCCAACTGCGTCAACCGAATTTTCGAAAACAGGGAAACAACTTCAAATCTAAACTATGAACGTTTCACCTCCCAAAAGATTTTTTAATTTTTAATAAAATAAACTAGACTTCTGGGGCTTTAATTTGATATATAATATGCCCCATTTGGTTAAGGAATGAAAGAGTTATGAAACTTGTAAGGTAATTACTTTAAACCGAACTTTCGAAAATAATGTCTCAACTTCCACATGGAACTGGGATAAATTTCCTTAACCAATGGTTCTAAGATTTCATATGGTTATATCCCCATGTGTTAGCTTCACATAGGTCTAAACCTCGCTCAATTTGAAGCTTTATAGCTCAAGTTATGGTCATTTTACCAGTCTATGTTTGTTGTCTCGCCCATATATGAAGATATTTATCGGGAACATATCCGGATATCGATATCCGGATATTTCATGTCAGTGGCCAAAAATACATTGGACAGCTTCCTTTTAGGGTCTAGAGGCCGCCTTTTTATCATATAGACTTTCCAACTAGAACCTAATTGACATTTTCATATAGTACATGCATATACTTAGCTATCCAAAGCTTAAAACCTATTATCCATCCATAGACCATTTTAATACATAATCTAAACATAATTGGTCATCATATACATATATATTCATACTTGAAATACTCTTGGATCACCTAGCCATCTATTTGCATAGGATCCCCTTTTTATAGCTTGTGTCTCAAAGACTCTCATTTACAAGCTCTTTGCATACATGAAGAAATCTTGCATAACTTCTTGGGTTACATATTTTCATCTTTATCCCTTAACATCTTAACATAATACTCAAATCTTGTCAATTCACCTAGCATTGTAATTGCATAGGCTCTCAACCACATACTTGCATCTCAAGCAAGACTTAACCTTCACATTCATACATCTTTTCATACTATTACATTCATCCTTGTGAACATCTCATTACAAATTAACATAAATGTCCATGACATAACATCATAGTCTCTTATACATAAACATCAATAAACTTTAACTTTACATAATCCATGCTCATTGCTTCCTAGACAATTATACAACATAGAAACATATATATGCAAAATATGTGTGGCCATCATCTAGGCTGTCAAAATACATCATGAATTGTACAAACTATATGAACATCTTCTAAGTCTTCTTATACATCATCATATAATCTCAAAATTAGACTACATATGCATATGCAAAAAAAGGTAATCAAATCTACATGTTATGCCATCAAATTTATACTAGCTCCTTGCTCCCTCTCCATCTTGGAGGTACCTGAAATGTGATTCCCCAAACACGGGGTGAGATAAAATATCAGCAGAGTAAGGATATTTGGAGGATCATTTCACCCTATAGTTCACTTTTAGTGCATAAAAAATATTTAAAAAAGCATGCATACATAATAATATTCAGTGAGGGAACTTCCAAGATATATCCACTTTGCTTTGTGGCTCTTAGGTGTCTGTACCCCAAGGATGTCTCCAAGGCTTACCAAAGGAAGTCACATTATATTTTATTCTATATCTACTGATAGCATACATTCTATATTATTTTGTTGAACTTCTAAGAGATGTCCACTCTGTTTTGTACCTCTTAGGTGTCTTTACCCCAAGGAGTCTCGAAGGCTATCCAAGGGAAGTCCCATTCTATTCTTTCTTTGGTATGGCCAACCATTTTATTTCTGAAGATGCATAATATCTTACCAAGGGTTATCCCACAGAGTAAATACCTAAGAATGGTATACTCCCAAAGGTTATCCCAAAGGATAAATACCCAAGGAAGTTCTCTAACTACTTTCTATTTTTTTCTACTTTATATTCTTTCTCATCATACATCATACAAGTTTAACACTCAATGCAAAATATAAATCATTCCTCCCTAAGGGAGCATGGTTGAACACAAGGGTCGGATGCCCAAGTTTCGAAAGTTTACTTCTGTTATAGACTTCCACTTTCTTCCTCTTATGCTTTAAATGCCTTAATCACAATCAAACCACCAATAACCTATGGAAAAATGTGGCAATGTGATTAATCAAACATACAACACACAAATCACTATGTTATTAACTCGAACATATCCTTAATCTTTATTCTCATAACTTACCTTTTTGATGAAAACTCAAAAAATATAGTCTTGAATAATTGTTAGCCTCAATGGATGCTCCTCAACCATCAAGTCACAAGGCTCAACACTATAATACAAACAACACACCAACACATGATTAAAATCCTTCTAAACCATGATTACTCAACACTTTGTTCATGGTCATTTTTCCAAAGTGAGTTAAGTGGTGATTTCTTTAATTTTCCATTAACAAGAAGCAATTTCTAGCATCTTTAACAAATGAAACCACATACATATCAAACTCTAGCTCATCCCACCATTAAATTTTGAAATACTATCCATTAAAACCTAAGATTCTTAAAAATTAAAGGAAACATGAGTTGAATGGTGGAAATTTACCATGAATCACCTTAGAATGCTAGGAGAGATATCTCTTTCTACAATGACCCCAAACAAAAAATGAGATGTGGGTTTTTACTAAGGATGAGATTCTAAGGGGGCGTTTGGTTGAGGAAATTTTTTTGGAATAGTAGGGAAATGTAATAGATAGAGAAATGATTGGAAAGATAGATAAAGTGAGATAGGTAGAAAAATGTAAAAAAAATTGTTTGGTGGGGAAAAACTTTACTGGGAAAATTAGGTAACTTTATGAAATCAACAGTGCATTAAAAGCCAGATAACCGGTTTTCTGAAAAATCTCACCTTCAAATTGGGTTTCTAAACAGTGCGGATATCTATGTTTCTCATAAATCCATACAAATTGGATATATGGGTTTTTGGTGAAAATACGTTGAAACAAACATGGTGTTTCTAAAAGCCATACTTGAGAAACATAGATATCCGCTGAAAAGCTCCCAACCAAACACCACCTAAGTGGTTTTGGCATTGGAATCAAGTGATTTGGTTGAGTGTAGCTCAATCTATGGTTTCAAGTTTTCTTCCTCCATTTTCATGGTGTTCTTCGGGTTGCTCAACGAGAGACGACCGAAGGTGATTTATTTTGTGACTAAATGAAGTGTGTAAACTCATTTAAACATGTATTGACTTTGGTCAATGAGACGCTCAATGAGACCCACTTGGTAACTTACTCTTTTAATCTTTCTTTCTAACTTGTTCTAGCCAAATAATTTAGTATTTCTAAACATGTGTTTTATCTCATAAATTTAATAAATTAGTCTCTCACTAATTTATTTCAAAGTTTTCGGTCATTTTATATAATTATATTTTTATCGCAAAACTTACTATAATTACACTTTTACTGTAAAGTGAATTATTCTCATTTTTTCTTTCTTTTCTAATTTCTTTCTGATAATTATGGAAAATTCCTATTTTCTCATTATACAAGGGTGAGTTATTATACAAGCGAGAATCCTTCTATCGTGCTTGTGACTCTGCTTCTCAATAGCAAGATTTTCACTCCTGGTTGTGGGCCATGAAAATGGTGTGCGATATAAAAATAAATTGTGCTTCATCGATGAAACTCTTACAATTCCAGAAAACAATTATCCTACTTTTGCTGCATGGGATTGATGCAACACGATGGTATTATTCTAGATTCACCATTTGATCAAAACGTCCATTGTAACACCCCGAATACTCACTCGAGGTGTTAACATTGCTTAACAACATACTTAGCGCTGAAGGCTTACCCTAAGCGTGGTCTACTTTTGAATTCTAGGGGGATTAATTTCGTTCTTTAATTCTACTAAGTTAACAATCGTACTTATCCATCTTCTCATGTATTCTCAGCGTCTACAGATTCGTCACAATGCCTAGGGTGCATTATGTCACGATTTGTATCCATATGAATTTCTAAGTCTTCTAATAATTTAGCTTTTATCCATCCTTACTTTCTGATGTGCCTCTAGCATTTGATGTTTTCCAAGCCAAAAATAATAAGAAATCAGTCATAAAAGAGCATTTCTTGTATATTAATTACTTTTATTAGTTAGTTTTCCTATTTCAGTTTATTTTTCATCTTTTATATCATTTTTGCAGGTTAAAGCAAGAAGAAATAGGAAAATTGAGAAAAATTGAAAAAGGAAAGTGGCGCTACTCGCGCCACTTTGGCGCTGTTGCAGCGCTGGAAGTAGTACAAAGACCAGAAAGTTGGCGTGGGAGCCGCGCCAGATGGCGCTACCCGCGCGAGAAACCAACAAAGGCTAATATGTTGGCGCTAGACCCGCGCCAGAATGGCACTACCCGCGCGGATTTCAGTGTGGAGGCAATTTCAAACTTAAAAGGACGCTGCGAGGGTTCTTTAGGTTAACTTTTGACGACGGAGCAGAACAAGGATTCGTGAAGGAAGAGAAGAGCAGAGGATCATTCTTCGTTCCTTCTAGTAATTTTATTTTGAATTCTATTTTATAATTTTATGTCTGCCATGTCTATGGCTGGCTAATTTCTTTTATATAGTTAGGGTCACAAACCCTATATGAACCCTTTTTACGCTGGATTGATTATTTTCGCTCGTTTATTTTAATATATTTTATTTTTACCCTGTGCGTATTGATATTATTTCTGTTAGACTTGATCAACCTAATAGGAGATAATAATTAGGGAATTAGGGCTCGCAATAGGAATATTGGGGTTTTTGATTCTGAAAGGGGGTAAGGTAACAATTTATGCATGCTCTAGGGATAGACTTGTGTGAGTTGCAGTCGTTTGATTTATCGTGATTAATGCTTAATTTCATGCAGGGTTGCTAAGGGATTAGGATTCCAATTGAATTAAAGGGTTAGATTGCCAATGGATTGGGATTTAACTAATTATTTGAGATGATAATTTGTCTGAGTTATTAAATTGGATGAACGTTGTCAATCAATCCAAAGTTTAAAGTGGGGATCATATGGTGTGTGTACCTTAGCTGCAATGCTTTTTATTATTCTCTCAAAAATCCAGTTTTATTTTTACCATTGCTTATTAAATTGAAAATTTTATATTTTAAATTTTTGTCTTTATTTTACCATCAATTCACTATTTTCCAAAAAGAATTGAGTTTTCCAACTTAAGGGGACTGATTATTGTGGTACTTGGTTTACAATCCCTGTGGAGACGATACTCTACTCATTCATTATATTAATTGTGCGATCGGTACACTTGCCGGTGAGCATCAAGTTTTTGGCGTCGTTGCCGGAGATTGTTAATTCCAATATTATGAATAACCGTTGATCTTTGAGATTGGGTTTTTATTTTTATTTTTATTTTTGTTCTATCTTGTTCTGTGTTTTGCAGGTGCTACTAACCATTTTTTCTGAGTTTATGCGAAGTAGACTTGCTCCTACAGACTTTGTGATTGATCCTGAAATTGCAAGGACTGAGAGGAGACTGAGGAAAGTTGCCAAGCAGATAATTTGGGAAGAATTCAAGAACGTACCTGTACAACCAATACAAGAGATGGAAGAAAACAACAATGCTGGTGGCAGAGGCCACAATGCAAATAACCCACCTCCAAGATTGTTGGACATCATTCTGACTCCGGTGTTCAATAGGCCAAATTCAAGTATACTCAGGCCGACGGTGGAGGCAAATAATTTTGAGCTGAAGCCATCTTTAATTACTTTGGTGGAAAGGGCTCAGTTTTCTGGTTCTGAGGATGAAGACCCTCATGAGTTCATAGATCGATTTCTGATGATCTGTGATACTACTAAGCACAATGGAGTGTCTGCCGATGCTATCAGGCTTCGATTATTCCCTTTTGCTGTTAAGGGAATGGCTCTCAGATGGATAGAAACGCAGCCAGCTAATAGTATCATGGCATGGGAAGACTTGTCAACAAAGTTTTTTGCCGAGTTCTTTTCTATGGAGAAGTACAACCAGCTGGTGAATGAGATCACCAACTTCCGCCAGCTTGAAGGAGAATCGTTGTGTGCAACCTGAAATAGATTCCAGGAACTTATCTGAAAGTGTCCGCACTATGAGGGAGACGATGACAGAAAGGTGGCGATCTTCTTAAATGGCATCTCTCCTGAAACAAGGTTGGTGATTAATAGTGCAGCTGGAGGTTCTATTCGGCAGAGTACATCTGAGCAAGCTCTGGACTTGATAAAGAAACTGGCAAGAAATGAGAATGAGAGCTTCCCAGTTCAAGCAAGAAAATGAGTGATAAAGTTGGAGAACAATGATGCTATGCTTGCTGAACAAAAGCTGTTGTCCAAGAAGCTTGATAGTCTGAATGAAAAGTTTGAGAAACTGCAAGTGTCCAAGGTTCAATCAACTTCTGTGGTGTGTGAATACTGTAGAGAGGCTCACGAGTCTAATGAGTGCCCTACTCTAATGGGTGATAATCCACAACAGTTGCAAGTAAATGGGGTTTGGTATGAACAGAAGCCCCAACAAAATTTTTCAAGAAATCAGAATTTTCCTTCTGGAAGTAATTTTCAGAGGAGAGGTCAAGGAGGTGGTCTTGACTATAGTTCCAACAACTTTCTGCAACCTCCTCCTATTCCACAAAAGGAACCTTTTGATTTGGAAAAGTTAATTGGACAAATGGCTCAATATTCTAATGCTTTCATGGAGGAGACTAGAGCCAATACCAAAAACACAAATGCTTTCATGGAAGAGACTAGGGCCAATACCAAAAACATGAATGCTTCTATCAGAAATTTGGAGAATCAGATTGGCCAACTGGCTAAGAAAATTGCTGATAGAACTCCAGGTACCTTCCCTAGTAACACAGTTACTAATCCGAGGGAAGATTGTATGGTCATCACAACCAGAAGTGGTAAAGTACTGCCATCTCCAGAGGTTGAAGAGAAGTTGGATCCTGCACGAAAACCTGAAAAAGAAATTAAGAAACCTGCTGAAGTGGTGAAGCCAGCTGAAAAAGAAAAAGAAAAAGACAAATTTGAGTTGAGTCCTGAATATATGAGAGCCATGGCACCTTATCCGGAAATATTCAAGAAAGATGCCCAGAAACAACATTATGAAAGGTTCCTGGATATATTCAGAAAGCTTCACATTAATATTCCATTTGCTGAAGCCTTGGCTAATATGCCCAATTATGCCAAGTTTATGAAGGACCTTTTGTCAAGAAAACACAAGTTGCAGGAATGCCAAACGGTGACACTCACTGAGGAGTGTAGTGCTATTATTACAAAGAAGTTCCCGCCTAAGCGTCATGATCCAGGGAGCTTCAACATTCCAATTGCTATTGGTAATACTGATGTCGGCAAAGCCTTGTGTGATCTTGGGGCAAGTATAAATCTGATGCCCTTGTCCGTGTATAAATCGTTGGGGATATCCGAGCTTAAACCTACTATGGTTTCCTTGCAACTCGCTGACAAATCTTTAAGGAAACCTAGTGGTATAATTGAAGATGTTCTTGTGAAAGTGGACAAGTTCATCTTTCCGGCAGATTTTGTAGTGTTGGACATGGAAGGGGGAACTGAGATGCCTCTTTTGCTGGGTAGACCTTTCTTGACCACTGCTCGGGCCATGATTGATGTTGAAAATGGAAATCTTGAGTTAAGGATGAATGATGAGACAATTACCATCAACGTCTTTGACTCTATGAAACAATCTTCTGACAAAAGCGATTGTTTTAAACTTGATGTTTTAGAGCAAGTGGGGAAAGAAGATGGTGCCCCAAAAATAGAGTTGAAGGAGCTTCCTGAAACTCTTCAATATACCTTCTTGGGTAATAAGGAGGCGGTGATTGAAGTACTGAAGGAACATGGGACTGCCATAGGGTGGTCTATTTCTGATTTGAAAGATAAAGATCCCTCTTCCCGTACCCACAAAATTCTTAATAAGGATGATGAC